>NC_133775.1:111564905-111569284 GCF_003597395.2 Chelonoidis abingdonii | reverse complement strand
GAGTTCTTACCACAAAGGGAAATAACCACTTCCCTCCCCCTCCTCACTCCACCCAGACTTTCCTCTCTGGGCTTTAACCTTGGAGTACTGATGCATCTCTTTACATCAGCAATACAAGAAGCATGTCTCCTCTGATTCCACAAAGAGCACAAACCCCAAATACAAGGAAACAGAAAGATTCTCTCTCTCTTCCCTATACCTTCTCCCTCCCACCAATGTCTGGTGCTGCCAAGTTTACCCGTAGATGTCTGAAGACGACAAGAGAATTCTCCCTCCCTTCGTCCCTTAGCCTGCCCAGAGAGAAAAAACTTCAACAAGTCTTAAAAAGAATTTAGATAAAAGAGAAAGAAAAAGACATAAGTAATATGATCTCTGCATTAAGGTGACAATACACAGGGCTATTTCTTAAAAGAAAAATTGAATAACCAGTCTTATTCACAAAGAGATACAATTTAACATTTTCCAGCAACTACACACATGTAAATACAAAAAAACAATAACAGCCTATTGTTTTTTTCTGCCGTTGTACTTACAACTTTGAAACTGAGATTGAGAAGCTTACAGAGAGAAAGGCCCTCTCAGTAGCTGGAGACGCCAGACCAAAGTACAAAACCCGCCAGACATTCCCTCTCCCTGAGCTTTAAAAATCGTCTGATTTGGTCCTCTGGTCAGGTGGTTTTGGGTCCCTTGTTAACCCTTTCAGGTGAAGAACACTTACCCGTTATCTCTCTCTTTAAGACTCAGGGATTCTGAGTCTTGGGGTTCCCCAGGGAAGGGTTTGGGGAGACCAGAGGGAGCCAAAACCCTGGAATTTTTGGCTGGTGGCAGCGAGATCAAATCTAAGCTGGTAATTAAGCTTAGAGGGGTTCATGCAGGCACCCAGATTTCTGGACGCTAAGGTCCAGATTTGGGAATGCTTATGATAGGGCCTGAGCACCTACCTGGGTGAAGGTGAATTTATGCACTGCCTGGCCTACCCGCCGTGCAGTGCTCCGCATGGTGAAAGAGTCCTGGGGCGCTCTCAGGAGGAGGGTCTCTGAATTCTCAATACAGACGCAGCCCTGAGGGGTACAAATAAAACTCCATCATCACAGAAGATAAATCTCCCCACAATCCGTGACTCTACCATGCAGACACAGCATGAGGTTATGAAATCCTCCACTTTCAGAACCACCACCCTGTTCCCAGTAGGTTGGGGAAATGGATTCGTGTATTTTCCACATGCATCTCCTGCTTGGCCCCAGGCTCTCACCTGATCTTCCTGTTTCTCCAGCTCAGATGGCTTCAGGGGCCGGACTCTCAGATACACCTTCACTTTCTCATTATTGTCCTCAGATACAGCCTGTAGAACCCCACACAGATTAGATACATCAGCCACAGTGGAAGTACCGGAAAGTTCTGTCAAATTCAGTGCACCAGTGGGAACACATAGCATGTGACACAGGTAGCTTATAGGACCCAGGCCTCAGAAGCTTCTGGGCATTTTACTGGTACCTGCTCCAGCATCAGTGTCAAGTGCTCCAGAAGCTCAAAAAAAAAAAAAGCTTGCTCAGGTATATTCACTGGGTTCCCAAGCAGCCACTTGGCAGCTCATCCAGCAGTACTGGAAGTGAGGGACTAGCACAATTCTCACCCCACTAAGGGCACCACCCACATGGATCCCGATTGGGGACAATGATGGCCCCTGTGGCCAGACCATACTATTTAAGCCAGAAGGAGGCACAGGAAGCTGACTGAGCAACTGAATGACTTCCTGACTGGTGGGTGTATCAGATTGGACTCTTGTTTGATCCCTGGACTTTTATTCTGGCTCTGGCCTGTAGGATGGTTTAGATGAAGAAATAAGTAGAAGTTAGGTTTTGCCCTAAGTGCAGAGGAGTATGAGAAACTGAAGTTGCTACTGTGAGAAAGCTAGAGGTAAATTGGAAACAAACTGTTATGGGAAGATAAAAGTTAGCAAGTGGTATGATCCAGGGTTATGTTTTGGTTATAAGGTTTTTGAGAATTGTGAATTTATTAAAATGCTATCTAACTGATAGTATAGGAAGGACATTGGTGCAGATGTTAATTTAAATAATATGTAATAAAAAAAGCCAATAAGAAGGTAATAGAAATAGAATTATGATAAAGAGCAGTTTAATGTTAATTAGTATTACAGTATAAAAGGAGTAGCCTTGCTAAATTGCAGGAAGCCCCAGTTATCAAAATGGTACTGTTAGGTTCCAGGTTTATAAGGCTGTACTTCACTGTTAGTGCACTGATCACCCACTGATTCACTATTCTATCTTTAAGTGAGAGTATAACAGTATCATTAGTATAAGTGGTAATTGCATGCCTGTTTGTTAAAAAGAAAAATTAATTAAGCAAATTTTGGCTGCATAATTCAAAGTGTCACTTAGTGGTCCTCCATTAAATAAGTTTTTGGTAACCAACTGAGAGGCTTGAACCTGAAACCTGAATTGGGTTTGATTACAGCCTTATCTTAGTCATTTAATATTAATTGGGAACACTTTGATCACAAAGTCTAAAAACCCCTGGCTTGCTTCCTGGACTATGACTCCAGCTCTGACCCCTAGATTGGTTCCCCCTCTGTAGGGCTATTTTAACCCGTTGGTGCAGAAAACAAGCCACAGTTCAATGTGTAGCCCCATCCACAAGCGAGTCATCAGGAGGTCAGATCTCTGATCCATGAACTAGAGAGAGAGCGTGGAGCACTAGGCCTGCTGAGGCCAGAACCAAAGACTGTAAACCAACGTCAGGCCATTCAAGCACTTGTGAAAGTTACTGTTAGCCCCCCTTAATAGCTTACAAGCGGCCAGTAGGGGGAAGCAGAAGCCTCACGTACACAGTAGCCTGAACTTTTGAACTCTCTTTTCTCTTCTGCCTCAAAGCAGAGAGAACTTGCTCCAAACCAGTTTGTACTAACCAGATAACAAAAGTGTGGGGTTTGACACCTACCAATCAAGTGTTAACACGCAAGGGTCTTTGTCTAAAAGTGTATAAAAGGCTTGTGAAATTTGTATGGAATAGGGTCTTTGTACCAAAGTACAAGACTCTCCTTTCTTCTGCAGAATAAAGCATCTTTTCCTTATCCCTGTCAGACTGTTATTGGCTCTCAGCTAGGCAGTCCCGATATTTCGGTAACACAGTATTAAAGCAAATGCTTACAAGTTTGCTGCTCAATATATAAACTTGGCAAAGTTGCTGCTGGTGTTGCTAAAACAGACATTTTTATGAAGTACTAGGCACTAAATATTTATGTAAATACATTTCAAAAAGCTAGTACACGTACATCCCAATCTAGTACTAAACAGATGGTTTGACAAAACGGTAAATAGTTTTTTTCAAACGATCAGGAACAAGGGGAGGTAATAAACATCATAAAGCACGCAAGGTGATACATAAATTGTTTGTCTCAGTCTATAAATGTCAGCAAGACCAGCTTTAGGAAGTGCAGGGCCTGATTCGAATAGTTTTGACGGGGCCCTGGCAGGGATGACTCACCTGGCGGCGCTCCGGGTCTTTGGCGGCGGGTCCTTCACTTGCACTGAATCTTCAGAGGCACTGAAGGACCCGCAGCCAAAATGTTGCTGAAGACCCGGAGCGCTGCCAGGTGAGTAAAAATTAAAAAGGCGCCTAAGTCAGCCACCCTTCTTTAGAGCGCGGGGCTCTCTTAGGTGCAGGACCCGATTCAGGGGAATCGGCCTAAAGCCGGCCCTGAATGTCAGGGTACCTTGCCTTAATGCTTTGTGTGGCTAAGGGAGAAGCAAAAATTCCCATTGCTGACTAAGCCACCCTGTGCCACGGGGCACTCGTGTTAATGTACTTGTGCAAGTCATTAGAACTGTGCCCTAAAGGCAATAAACCTGGCAAAGTGCCTTTATTGCAGAACTGCGCCTGTGGTCTCTCTCTACAAGAGCCATGGAAGTCTGCTAAACTAGCAGGCTATGCCCGCTGCTACATCAAAGCTCCAAAAACAAAAGCGTTAAGCAGTTGTAATAGTTTAGCACCCTTAACAACACTCCACCTTTCTACAACCCACTCACCTGCTGGGCTCCCCCCAGGTTTGGGGAAATAGCAGAGAAATCGGATAGCAAATCTTTGCGCAGGCCAGACCCAAACTCCGCTGCTGTGGATTCGAGCAGGGGTGAGGCTGTGACCTCCTCATCAGAGAGCAGCACCTGTGGGGAGAGGAGTCCCTGGGCCATTGTCCCCACAGGTGACTCCTACCAGGAAGGGGCACGGTTAAGATCAGCTTAACTGCAATTCCTTAACCCCCTCGCCCAGGCCCCCTCCCCAAGACTCTGACCTGACTCCACGCTCCTTCCTCCTCTGCCCATACCGGCCCAGCCCCAACACACCCTCCAGCCCCTACTCCC
>NC_133775.1:111513052-111564088 GCF_003597395.2 Chelonoidis abingdonii | reverse complement strand
TCCCCCCCGCCCGCCCCAGCCCAGACCCCTCCAGCCCCACCCCCTCCCACAGCGGCCCAGCCCCCCCCGCTTCCCCCGCCCAGCCTATTGACACTTGCCCAAATTTCCCTGCCACCCCCCCATCCTCACCCGTCCCCAGCCCTGACTCCGCCCCCCAATGCTCCCTCCACTCCCGACCCCCCCGCCCCAATCCGCTCTGGCCACCCTTGACGCCCCCCTCCACACGACTTCCCTCTCGGCCTCTCCCCCACCCACTCCCACTCCCGGCTCCAGCCGCCCTCGCCCCGCCCTCGCTCCCCTCAATATGTTCCTCTCCAGCCCAGACCTGTCATCTCCGATGAACACCGCTTCCTCCGCCAGACCCCTGCGACGGCGCGGCGCTGCCCCCACTTCACTTTAGAAGTCGAGTGGACTCTGTGCCTGTTCTTTGTTCAACCTTCGCGGATGATCTGGCTACGGCCATTAACCGAATCAGAGCGCGAAGCGCCCTACGCGCCATCAAGCAATTGGGACGGGTAGAGGGAGTCAGAGCTGAGCTGGGGGAGGTGCACGGTGCGCGCGGTTATTTCCCAGACCGCCCGTATGGGAGGCCACGTACCTCATCCAGGCACACGTGAGTGGTGTTTCCCGCGAGTTTACGCCGCCATCGGCTCCCCGCCCAGGTCCCTTCTGGGGCGGGACAATGGCGGCCGGGACAAGCGGCGGTGATGAGGAGCGCGGCGGCCGGGGGAGGAGTGCTGTCGCCTGCCGGATGGGGCCCCGGGGGCGGGGCTGAAGCGTGGGCGGAACAGGTGTTCTCATGGCACTGTTGTAACTGGCATTGCAAGATATTTCTGCTAGATGTGCTAAAGATTCATATGTCCCTTCATGCTTGAACCACCATTCCAGGGGACATGTGTCCATGTGTAAATAAGAAGAGGGCAGCATTATCTCCTGTAAATATAAAACAAATTGTTTGAGTTAGCTATTGGCTGAACAAGAAGTAGGACTGAATGGACTTGTAGGCTCTGAAGTTTTACATTGTTTTGTTTTTGAGTGCAGTTATGTAACAAAAAAAATCTACATTTGTAAGTTGCACTTTCACAACAAAGATTGCACTACACTACTTGTATGAGGTGAATTGAAAAATACTATTAAATTATATATACTTTGATTTCAGTTACAACACAGAATACAATATATATGAAAATGTAGAGAAATATCCAAAATAGTTAATAAATTTTAACTGGTATTCTATTATTTAATAGTGTGATTAAAATTGCAATTAATCACAATGAATTTTTTTTGAGTTAATTCTGTGAGTTAACCGCAATTAATTGACAGCTCTTCTGTGAAGAACTTCAAAAAGATCTCACAAAACTTAAGTGATTGGGCAACAAATGCAATTTAATGTGGATAAATGTAAAGTAGTGCACATGGGAAGAAATAACCCCAACTATACATACAATATGATGGGGGATAATTTAGCTACAACTAATCAGGAAAGATCTTGGAGTTATTGTGGATAGTTCTCTGAAGGCGTCCACACAATATGCAGCAGCAGTCAAAAAAGCAAACAGGATGTTAGGAATCATTTAAAAAGGCATAGAGAATAAGACGGAGAATATCTTATTCTTATATATATCCATGGTATGCCCTCATCTTGAATACTGCATACAGATGTGGTCTCCTCATTTCAAAAAAGAGATACTGGCACTAGTAAAGGTTCAGAGAAGGGCAACTAAAATGATTAGGGGTTTGGAATGGTCCCATATGAGGAGAGATTAAAGAGGCTAGGACTCTTCAGCTGGGAAAAGAGGAGACAGGGGTGGGGGGTATGATAGAAGTCTATAAAATCATGAGTGGTGTGGAGAAGGTGAATAAGGGGAAGTTATTTACTTGTTCCCATAATATAAGAAGTAGGGGCCGCCAAATGAAATTAATGGGCAGCAGGTTTAAAACAAATAAAAGGAAGTTCTTCACGCAGTACACAGTCAACTTGTGGAACTCCTTACCTGAGGAGGTTGTGAAGGCTAGAACTAAACAGGATTTAAAAGAGAACTGGATAAATTCATGGAGGTTAAGTCCATTAATGGCTATTAGCCATGATGGGTAAGGAATGGTGTTCCTAGCCTCTGTTTGTCAGAGGGTGGTGATGGATGGCAGGAGAGAGATCACTTGATCCATTACCTGTTAGATTCACTCCCTCTGGGGCACCTGGCATTGGCCACTGTTGGCAGACAGGATACTGGGCTGGATGGACCTTTGGTCTGACCCTGTATGGCCATTCTTATGTTCTTATGTACTTATTACCAAAGATTTTTCCCCGACTGTGCATGTTTTTGTAGAGTGATGTAATGTTATCATAAGAGTATTATCAAGAGTCTGAAACTCACTTTCTTCTAAAGGAAACTTTAGTTTGTTTATTTGGAAATGGACAGATACCTTCGACAGTCCTAGGGCTAAAATTGGACAATTCTCAAGAATGCATTAGCTGATATTTGTATTACCAAAATATCTAGGAGCCCCAGTCAGGGACCAGCACCCTATTGTGCTAGGTCTTGTATAAACGCAGCACCTTTCCCAAAGAGCTTATACTCTTAAGTAGCTAGGAAAGTTTTATGTCCAAGCGAGCAGTGACACAGGCTAGCACCCTTCCTCCATATGTTGGTGGGGATAGGGAGGCAAGTTTCCATTCCTTTACCTGCTCTTTCTTGCAGGGTATCAGTTAGCAGAGCTATCAAACCCTTTGCAGAGCCAGGCCGCCCACCTGACTGGTTCTCTCAGAAGGTAAGATGCTGGCTTTTGAGTTTTGGAAAGGGGCTACAACTGTTACCAAGACAGGGTTCTGGGGGTATGGCTGCTTGAAGGTCAGTAACTTGAGATATCAGAGGAGGAGGTGTTTATCTGGCGGAGAATGGGAGTCACTTTTTTAATATTGTCATTTTTCTAGTTCCAATTATGTCCTATGAAGAACTGGTCTTGGTACAATTCTAGCCAATCCACTATCTTAAGATACTCTTGGCTGCACTAACTTTGAGAACATCCTGCAGCTGCTGCTCATAACTAGTATTCCCCTTAAACACACATGTTACTAGGCTGGGGAATCTGCTTTTCTTTTGTCTGACAGATCAATATGGACAGGAGAGAGTGGTGTGGGAGTAAACCCTGGTACATTGAACACACTTGCAGTCATAAATGTGACTCCAATGCGTGCAGCTGTGTCCCATCCCATACCTCTGAGAACACAGTCAATAGGTGATAGGTCTGTGAAGAGTGGAGCCCAGTGCCCACATGAGCTTTGCTGATAGAGTTGCATGTGATGAGTGTTCTGTGTGTGCTCTAACTCCCTCTGTTTTTTCCCTAGCATTGTGCATCTCAGTATTCGGAGCTTCTGGAGACAACAGAGACCCCCAAGTGAGTGCAAAGGATGAGGCGTGTGGTTTCTGCAACAGCCAGGGGCGGCTCCAGGCACCAGCACACAAAGGGCGTGCTTGGGGTGGCAAGCCATAGGGGGCGCTCTGCCGGTCTCCGCGAGGGGGGCAGGCAGGTTGCCTTTGGTGGCTCGCCTGCGGAGGGTCCGCTGGTCCTGCGGCTTCGGCAGACCTCCCACAGGCTGCCGCCGAATTCGTGGGACCGGGGACCTCCCGCAGGCAAGCCGCAGAAGGCAGCCTGCCTGCAGTGCTTGGGACAGCAAAATGCCTAGAGCCGCCCCTGGCAACAGCTCTTGGAGGGCTCAACAATTTATCTGTCAGTGCGTTTGCCAGAACTGTTAAAGGAGGAGCAGGCAGGGACAGGTAAACTGGATGTGATATCTGGGCAGGGAGGGTGACTGCTGCCAAGGGAGGAGCAGCGGGGAGGTAGGCATAGGAAAGTTTATGTAGAATGCTCTTTCTGTTCATCCAGTTTCATATTTTAGAAGACTAGACCCTTTCAGATCTGAAAGTTTCTGTAACTGGTTACTGTAACATTTATTCCTGAAATGGTTCTGTTCATTCCTATACATCACTCCCTGCAACCTTTATAATATAGTGTATTGTGGGGCTCCTGAATTATCTTGCCCACAGTTCCCAGCAGAGCTCCCCAAAGTAGTATTTTATGGTAGTTGCAGTCCACAGTTAGAAAGATAATGTAACATAATGTCACCCCAGTAAGACAGCAATATTAAATAGTAATATTAAACAAGGATGTATTTCATAAAATATATGCCACTGGTGTTGCACCAAAGTAGTTTTGTTTTTAATACAAAAAAGTCTTGGTCACATGCATTGCACCTTATAATCCAAAAGCTTTATGCATAAAACTACAGCTCAGAATAAGAAAGGAATCTGGGAGTATAAAAGTCAGTGCATGTTATCCAACAAGTTCAAGCTTTTTCCACTCCTCACTATATGCCTCTCTTTATATACCCATAGCATTTTGGGATTGTGCAGGGAGGAGCAACTGAACCTCCTGTTCTTTCCCTCTATACTAACACTGCAACAGTTCAGGCTGAAATGTTTGTCTATGCTTGTCATAGGCCCAAGTTCTGAGCTAGGGCGCGTATGCAGGCCCTTGACACCCAACGAAATTAGAGGGAAAACATTTCATAGTAATTTTTTTTTCACACTATGCATAATTAGCATGTGGAACTCACCGCACAGGTTATTGAAGCAAAGAGTAGAATTCAAGAGAAGGATTGAGCATTTGTGGATAGGAAGAATCTTATCTGAAGTTATACTTGCTAGGGTAAAAATTTGACAGGAATGCCAACCCTCCTGCTTCAGGGTATGAGTCATCCACTTTTTGTTTGAAGATAGGAAGCAACTTCCCCCATGGTGGAGTTTTCTGCACCTTCTGAAGCATTTGGTGCTGGCCATTGTCAGAGGTGGGAGACCTGGCTAGGTCAGAAGGAGAGTGTTTGAGCAGTTGAGTTCCAGGATTTTCTCTGGGAAAAGTAGAAGGGGATGAGTTAAGCTGGGGACTAGATTAGTTGGTAAGGAAGAAGCTGTTAGGGCATGACTGGACTGGTGGGGCTGCATGGGCAACAGATGGTGTTTATAGGAGGATGGGGTGTTCCTGTGGTTGGTAATTATATAATTTTCCTGTCCTTGTTGTGTAGGAGAAAACGTGGTGAGAAAGGGGAGGTTGTGGAAACTGTGGAAGATGTCATCGTGCGGAAACTGACAGCAGAACGAGTTGAGGAGTTGAAGAAAATGATCAAGGAGACACAGGAGAAGTATAGGTACATTTTAGGGAGATCAGGCTCTGGTCCTGATTGAAGGGTGTGAGCAGCAAAGCTGCCCTCAGAGAGAGTGAGTGCAGCAGGGGAAAGTAGAGGGAATGACAGGGTGTACGTTGCAGGCTTGGTGTGGAGCTGAGGTGGTGCTGTGTCTGTTTCAGGCAGCTGAAGAAGGATGCAGAGCTGATCCAGGCTGGGCACATGGATAGCAGACTGGAGGAGCTGTGCAATGACATTGTGGTGTGGGTTATCTTATTATTTCCCTGTTCCAATTCCCCCTGAGATTGTACTTCTCAGAGCCCTTGGGCTTGGGGATATTCCCCCTTTTCTCTCTCTCTCTCAATCATTGCACTCCCAGGCTTGGGAGGAACAGCTAAGCTGGACAGATGCTCTGGCTTTTAAGGCTTAAATTTGGAATGGGAGCACCATCCAATATGAAGTGTCTCTTGGAGCTCTCCAGTGTTGGCATAAGGAGCCTGGTGCAGGCTTGCAGTGTCCTGATGGCATCATCCTGGGTGTAGAGCTGAGAGTGAGATTCCCTGGAATGTTTCATTCCCTGACTGGAACCTGACTTCCCATTTGCTCAGGGCAATTGGGCCGTAGCTAGCAGGGATGTCTCGTTGACATATGAAGGCTATGGGTCAGATGTCTGTGACTTGATGGCCCTGGGGGAGGCATCAGGTGGTTTTTGGGTTCCAGGGGCATTGTGCCACCAAGTACTTTGTTTACTTTGTTCAGGAAGAAAAAAATGGAAGAGGAGGAGGCAGAGGTGAAGAGGAAGGCTACAGATGCTGCTTATCAGGGTGAGATGGGACTATGTTTGCTTCCCCACCACCACCCCTCTTCTCACACACGCGCACACACACACAAAGGAGCTCTTGCTTATTTAAAAAAAAAAAAAAATCTGGGCTGAATTTAAGACTGGAGCCCTGAGAAAGGAAGGAAGCTTCAGAGACCCAAGTAGGAAGAACCTGGGTACTCTGCTCTCCTTGGCTCAGGGTTAGGAGGGAGAGGGCTGCACACAATTTTCAACGCCATATTGTAAAAAGGCAAAATGAGGAGGGTTCAAAGAGGAACCCATAGAGTAAAAATACCCCATTAGGCAAGGGGGAGAGCTGGATGCACTCCTTTGCAGAAAAGGCACCTGAGGGAAAGCAGGAGAATGGCTTGATAAGGAATATTAGAAATAGACCAGGAAGGAGAGACTCTCATTAGTCTTGGAAGATAAAACTTGCATTCATGCCTGAAGGTGCAGCAGCAGAAAGGTGGGTTAAATACTCAGAACAACTTAGTAGGTTTCGAGGCAGTTCTGCCGTGGAACTAGTGCTAGGGGAGCTTGTGCAGGATCCTGCCACTGGACAGGTTCAGAGCAGGGATCCATCAGCCATTCATTAGGGATGGTGTATGATGGTCAGCCTTGCTGTGATGCAGGAGTTGAATTAGATGATTCTGTGACAGTCACTGTAACTGAAGTGGTTCATTTGGTGGTGGCTTCTAGGCCAGAAGCAGAACTGATTCTGAAGAAGTTTCCCAGCTGGAGCTTTAGGGGTCTCACTTCCTTTCCATTCTCTTCCAGCTCGTCAGGCAGTTAAGAATCCCCCTCGAAGGTTGACCGGTGTGATGGTCCGCTCTCCTGCAGGTTCAGCCTCCCCTGGAAGGGACTATGCTCTGGGGGACTTGTCTCAGCAAGTTGTGGAAGAGACCAGCCCAGGGGTAAGGATGCTTACCATGGTAAGAGAGAAAGCAGCAGGGACTGGGGGTCTCTGTGCAGCTCGAGAGGGCCACTTGCCTTGTAGTGCTGTAGTATGGCCTGTGTGTGGTATCATCCAGGGTACAAATTCCCTTCAGTGTCTGTGATGAGGTAGTGGAGCAGGTATCTAGGGCAAAAGCAGGGAGTGAAAAGGTGGAGGCACATGTCTGGAGCGGGTGCAGTGAATGAATGGAGCAGGTCCCTGGGGTGTGCTGGGTCAGTGGCCTTGGGGGAAGGAATAAATGGGTCTAGTCAGTATGGTGAAGGTGTGGCTTTGAACAGTGTGGTTTTTCTCTTTCTCAGGTAACTCCAGGGACACTGCCCAGCACCCCAGTTGCCTCCTTCATTGGGATCCCTGACACCCCCCCAGGCTCAGCTCCCCCGGATGCCCCCATAACCCCAGTCACTGATGATTCACCTCAGAAAAAGATGCTAGGACAGAAAGCAACTCCGCCTCCTTCCCCTCTGCTCTCGGAGCTACTGAAGAAGGGCAGCCTCCTCCCCACAAGCCCCAGGCTGGTATGGAGCGCTCTGCTCACATATACAAGCATGCTGATGACTTTATCCTTCAGACTCTCACGCTGAATAGGGGAGCTGTAAAGGGCTTCAAAAACCATCCAGATCTTGCAAGGTTCCAGCACAGGGAAAATTCTAAAGCTGTAATTAAACCCTGTGAGCCACAAAGGTGGAACTCTTTCCTTATGGTACTGTGAATTCAGTACTGAAGAGGTCAGGTAACTCTGGGCTTGTCTTCACTACCAGCTGCTGCAATCAATGCGGCAGTTGTCAATTTAGCGGGTCTAGTGCAGCCCCACTAAATCGATGGCAGAGCTGTCTCTGGTCAACCTGGGTACTCCACCATAAGTCAGCAGGAGAGCTTCTCTTGTCAATGCAGCGCAGTGTAGACGCTGCAATAAGTTGACTTCAGCTACGTTATTCACATAGCTGGAGTAACGTAACTTAGGCCAACTCACCCTGGTAGTGAAGACAAGCCCTCTGAAAGCTAACTATCCCTTTGGGACCTGAAGAGTTGAAGTAGCAGACTGTGCTCTTGAGTGACATTCAGAAGGGAGATCAGAGCAGAACCCCTAGTTGGTCTACTTAGAGGTTTGATTTTTACAGCCTTGTATCGGTTTCCCTTTGAGGTGATATAGCTTGACTGCATCTCAGCCCAAAGTAGGGTGATCAGATGTCCCGATTTTAACACATTTGTCGTGCGTCCCAACTACACATCGGTTGGGACGCCCTTTGCCCTGATATCAGGGACTGCTCACCATCACTGACAAAGTGCCGGGGCTGGCAAGGCGGTGCTTTCTGGGGCAGCTCCTGGTGGCGTGCCTGCCCACTGGCAGGAGCCTGCAGTGCTGGCGGCCCCTAGGCACAGAGGCGGAGTGGGTCTCCGTGTGCTGCACCAGCTCCCTCTTACCCAATCAGAGCTTCAGGGGTGGTGTTTGCAGGAGCTGGCAGCAGGCAGAGAGCCCTCCTTGCCCCCCCCCCCTTTCCCCAGCCCGACCCTAGGAGCCAGAGGGACCTGCCGAGTGCTTCCTGGGAGCGGCTCCAGGTAAGCACTGCTGTGGCTCCCCACCTTGCCACCCTTCTGGCTCTTAAGGTCAGGGGCCCGTGCAGAGCGCTGGAGAGTGCCGCCCCGGGCTCCCACCATCCTGGGAAGTACAGCGAGCCAGCACGGTTGTGAGCTGGGGGAGACGCCCGCCCCAGAGTGGCGGCGCAGCACTACTGGGGGAGCCTCTGCCACCGCCTGGCTCTGGGCAGCTAAAGGGGGCCCTGGCACTGCCCTGCTCCACAGACTGTGTAGCTCTGCTCACCACTCACCATGCGGACAGCTCCTTATGGCGTGTGGGCTCCGTTCAGTATCAGGCACCACACGCACCAGCGGGATATATAGCTCCCCGGGCCTCTGCCTACTAGCAGCCGTGACCCAACAAGGGCGATTGGCCAGGGCTTGCAGCCTGCAGCAGCTGGAGGCAAGGAGGACACTGAAGGGGCTGCAACAGAGAGCAGGGGCAGGTGGTGCCTTGATGCGATGCAGTTTCCCATGTGTCCCCCGCCCCCCACTATCTCCTGCAGCGGGGGTGGGGGCGGTAATAAAGCCAGGTGGGAGAGTCAGTGGCCATTTTGGGTGAGTCTGCACTGCAGTTTAAGCACAGGGTTAATAGGACTTGAGTCAGCTGAGCTGTGTTAGGGAGCCCTGGGCTTAGAGTAACCAAAGGTCCCAATATTACAGGTTTTGTCTTATATAGGCAGTTATTCCCCTCCTCCACTCCCTGCCCTGAAAAAAGCGTCCCAGTTTTTTACACTTGCTATCTGGTCACCCTAGCCCAAAGCTGAATTTTAATTTTCAACAAAATCAGGTTAACTTATAAGTAGGGAGATCAAATAAATGCCCTTTATGCATTTAAAAACTGAGAGACTAGGATTCAGACTGGTTTATTCTGTCCTGGACTTTTAACCCTCAGTGGCTCGTGTCCATAGCCTAGGTAGTTAAAATCATCACTGTTGCTAACACCAGTTCAACCTTACTGGTGTTAGTGATTTTGGGAGCCCTAGTGTTAGAGCAGGCCTGCACAACATGCGGCCTGCAGAGGCTTACTGTGCGGCTCGCGGCCGGGATTCAAAGGGGTCTGGGCTGCCTGCATCGATTCCCGGCCACGGCTGAGATTTAAAGGGCTCAGGGCTCCCCGCTGCCATGGCAGCCCAGAGCCCTTTGAATCCCGGTGGCGGCTGAGATTTAAAGGGCTCAGGGCTCCCTGCGGCTGCAGGCAGCCCAGAGCCCTTTGAATCCCGGCCGCGGCTCCAGCGAATGGGCTGGGGCTGGGATTTAAAGGGCTCGGGCTCCCCTCAGCGGCAGGAGCTCTGGGCCCTTTAAATCCCTGCCCTAGCCCCGCAAAGCTCCGGGTTCCCCCAGCTGCCGGAGCCCTGTGCCCTTTAATTTGCCCCTGACAGCTCCCAGCCACCTCTTCAGCTGGGAGCCCTGGTTGATTTAAAATCAAGTATCACCTCCCCACCCCTAACCTTCCGTTTTGGCCCACAGCTGTTTTGGTGGGGCGGCGCTGGGGAAGGAGGATTTGTTTCTGTGGTGCTGGGGCGGGGTGTTTCTGCAGGGCCGGGAGGTCGTGGGCACGGCAGGGGGGGATGTTTCCGTGGGGCCGGGGGGTTTCGGCCCTCAGCTGTTTTCTTTGGAGTAATGTGGCCCTCACTGCTTTACAAGTTGTGCAGGCCTGTGTTAGAGGAACAATCAATTGTTGACACTCCTCAGTAACGTGTCTCTTAGATCTGTTCTGAAAATGCAGTCAGCAGCCATCAGCCTGTCTGCTCTGTGGTTCCTAATGTTAACCCTGGTGGAGCAAAATAGTTGTTAATATGGGAAACTTCTAAAAACCGTCCCTCATGGAGATAGGGGCCAGTGAGGCTGAGGACTTCTGACAGGGGGAGAAGTTTGGTTCACAAGGAAATGAGAGGCTTTGAGGTTGTCTTATCCCTTTCTCTAACAGAGAGGGAGGTAGAGAGGCCTGCTGCCTCACTCCCAGCCCTCCCTACTTGCAGAAATGCAGTTGGCTTGGGTAACTATTCTGTGGTGTTCTCTGGACTTCTCAGCCAGCCTTATGCCAACTTAAGGTATGGGGAAAACAGAGTTAGGTGTGTGGCAGTTTAAGTATTACAAGGGGTTTCTTGCATTAACAATGCCATTTGGCATTTATTCTCAACTCTGTCATTGGCTCATTGTGTAACCTTGAGCAATTATTTCTCTCAGTGCCTCAGTTTCCCCACATGCAAAGATGTTATTTCCTTGCCACTTAAGGGGTTGTGGGAATAAATACTCTGAAACTTGTAAAGCAGTTTGGGATCCTTGGGTAGAGGGACTAGAGCAGAGCAAATAATGCACTCAGTCTGACTTCCAAGGCAACAAACAGCCACATGGCATCGCTTTCAAATGATTGTAATCAAATATTTGAACCAGCCATGTTTGTGTGAAAGCTGATGCACCTCAGTCAGGGGCTGGACTGGGTTGAAATGTGCAGAAGAAGCTCTGATTCACAGATTGATGGATATAGTAATGGGGTGCCAGCCCAGGAGCTTCATCTGTGTCCTTCTTTGGCAGGTTGGTGAAAGCGAGATGTCAGTGGCTTCTGGTCACATGAATAGCTCAGGAGTCCTCCTGGAGGTGGGAGGGGTCCTTCCAGTGCTGCATGGTGGGGAAATGCAGTTGGCATCTGGTGCTGTCCCTGCATCACCTGCTGCTTCAGGTAACCCGTGCAGACTCTGTTTTCTTAGTTCTCTCTTCTGGGGAACCTGAGGCTTTTGTCTGCAAAATATAGTTTCATCAACTGGTCTATAATAAGCACTTTTCAGAATGGGACCAAAGACAGCCAGGCTCTCTGCTCATCACATTCCTTTAAGAGATCCATTGGCACCTCTTTGCTTTCTTTAAAATGACTCCAATCCTGGCAGAGAAAGAAGCTGCAAAAACATGGGATGATGGGAATTGCCAGGGTGGATCAGATCATGGTCCATATAGTCTGGTCTCTTATCTCGAACAATGGCCAACACCAGAAGCTTCAGGATAGGGAGGATGGTCTAGTAGATAGGAAACGTGGATCAGTACCTGGTCCAGCTATGGACTTCTTTTAAACTTGGGCAAGTCATTTAATCTGCCCTTTGCCTCAGTTCCAAGGTATTGTGATGGGGAAAAATTACTAATTATTGAGAGGCACTTGGATAGTACGTTGCTGAGGGGCCGGGTGAGCAGGTAGACAAAAAGGTGCAAGAATATCTGCAGTGAACAGTTACAGAACAACTTGTCCATGAGAAGCTTTCCTCCTGCCCTTTGTCAGCTACTGGTTTGCTCCTGCTTTCTGAAGCAGGAGCCTTTATGCCTTTTATACATGTTTTATTCTATCCAGTGTTCTCATTCTGCTTTCTGAATGTCTGATCTTCTGAATCCTGCTATCGGAGCTGAAGTGGTTCAGTAAATTAATGCTGGAAGTAGGACTTAAGATGCATAGCAGCCCTTGAACCAGGAGGCAGCCTTCAGGGATACCCTGCAAAGAGAATCTCCCTCTTTTATTCTTCCCTCAGTCTGATCACTAGGAACTGCATTCTTCCTAGTTCGCACTGTGTGGTTCTCTATTTGCAGCAAGTTTTTTAAAGTGGGCCCTTAACATCTTTTGCATGTGTGGTGTAACCTCTACAGTCTTTACACTAAACACATGGTGTTCCCATAGTCTCTGCATGGTTCTGGCTGAGAATGCGTACCTTTAGAGTCGTGCATTTTTGACAGACTACCAGCATGGCTCTCTCAGTCCATAGGTCATTTACAGTACCTTGGCCTCAGGAGGGAGCAGTCAGTCAGTAAAGAGTCTCATGATTGCATTGAAGAGCTCAATGGCTGTTGCTTCTTGCTCATGTGCTTTTTCCCTCTTGTACTCTGTTAGGTGCTCCTACTCTTTCTCGGCTTCTAGAAGCTGGTCCTGCACAGTTCACCACACCTCTTGCTTCCTTCTCTGCTGTTGTCAATGAACCTCCAGCTAAACTCCTGCCACCCCCTGTAGAGTCTGTGTCCCAGGCAACCATTGTCATGATGCCCGCGCTGTCAGCACCATCCATTGTGCCACCAGCTGCAACTCCAGAAAGCTTAGTGACAGGTGCGTTCCTGAACTACGCATTCATGGGTGGCTTAGTACTTGAAAGCAGTGCTTCCCTCAGGCTCTGCAGATTAGAAGATGTGATCTGGGGCTTCTACCTCACCTCAGAAACTGATCCCCAGAAGGGGGTGAGGAAGCATGGACATGTAAAACTGACTCCTAGATGGGTGGCTGAGCTGGGGTTCCTGAGGAGAGGTGCTGGATGGGATTTACAAGGGAATATGCTGGGTGGACTGGCTGCTTGCATAGTGTGCTGGATCATGATGCAAGAGCTAGGTTCCTGGTTTGCATCCTTACTGGGTAGCAAGCAAATTGCTACCCAATTTGTGTGTCTGTCCTTTTTGGCCAAACTGCTGTGGATGGGCTTGCGCTATGTGAGAGAAGCTGATGATCTTTTCCACCTTAATGGTCACTGGCGCTGGCAGGCTTTCACCTGATTGGTCTCTAAGTTGTCACTCTTATCCTTATTCAGTGAGTCAGTCAGACACTTGTGTTTCCATGGAGGCAGTGTCTGATCCCCACAGAGTGACAGTGTCTATGGACAGCAGTGAAATCTCCATGATCATTGATTCCATCAAGAAAGAGTGTCTGGGTACTGGTACTGGCAGTGCTGCTGGGCCTTCCAAAGATCACAGCATGGATGGGAAAGAAGACCTGGATCTGGCTGAGAAGATGGACATTGCAGTCTCCTATACTGGGGAAGAGCTGGACTTTGAAACTGTTGGAGATATTATAGCCATCATTGAGGACAAGGTAAATGTCAAAGCAGGCTGGGAAGCCAACTGCATTTCTCTCCAGGGCCTGGATGTATTTATCTCAGTTGTTACTTCCTAATCCTGCTTCTGTGTATTTCTTGCTCATTCGGCAATCTTCACCTGCCTATTTTCTCCCTCTCTGTCCAAGTTATTATGTTCCAGTCCCCTGGCAATCCCCTAGTATGCTGGCAACAGCTGTGTGGTGTTCCACTCAGAGGAAACCCTTGGGTTTCAGCTGGCACCAACACTGAATGGGGGACAGATCCCAGACAGGCAAACAGATGAGTGCTATTAGCACTGTGTATTCCAGGAGCCCCATGTTTTTGAGCATGAAGGCCCCAAGCTCTGCCAAGGAGTCTCCTGGTCCACAAGTACAGGCAGGTGAGTCCTATTTCTCCATATCCTTCAGTACTTGACAAGACCAAGGAACCGGTACTGAGTGGTTAGTAGGGAACTTTTAATCCTTGCTAGCAATCTGTGATGCACTGGTCCAAAGTGGGAATGACCCATCTGAAGACGGAATATATATGGCCCCTCCATGGGTGTAAGGTTCTGTTTAATGTCTTCTCCGTAATGGCTCTTCCCAGCTCCTTAATACCCCTGTTTTAACAGGCAGCTCTTATGGCTTTGGGAAGCCATGTTGGCATGGACAGCCAGTGACCCAGCCATTGGGGGAGGCTAGCCCCTCCCCTTCTGCCCCCCTTCCCCTGCAGAACCCTAGAGCACCCCCACACGGCCCCCAGCGCCGGGCCAGACATGGCCCTAGTCACCCTGAGTCCTTGCAGGAGGCAGGCCAGCCAGGGCAGAGCATTGGGAACCGCAGGAAGGGGCCTGGCCTCCAGGCGGAGTGTGGGTGGGGCCACGTTAGGCTGTTTGGGGAGGCACAGCGTACCCCGGCCTGTGGTACCTGCTGCTCATGCACGTTGGTTTATTGTTAGGAATTAAACTGGTGCAGCCATTGCAGCTTTCTCAGCGCTGGGACACCATCCCTGGCCTGTTGGGTAGAGATGTATTTGGGGTGGGAAGGGCTCTCTGGCTGAACTAGTGCAGGGGTTCTGCTCTCCTTGCTGACCTTTGCTTGTGCTGCTGTGTCTTTGTTTTGGTAAAGGTAGATGACCATCCTGAAGTCCTGGATGTAGCAGCAGTTGAAGCTGCTTTGTCTTTCTGTGAAGAGACTGATGATCCTCAGGCCTTGACTGGCCCATGGGAGCATCCGATTCAGCAGGACCATGAGAAACAGGCACAAATCCCCCATGTGGCAGTGACTGTGAAGCAGGAGAGGCGAGACTGTGACGAACCAGAGGCAAACGAAATCCAAGACCTAATAAGCATTGGGGAGCTGGGGTCAGAAATAAAGACAGAATCTGCAGAACTGGAGCAGAACAAATTGGACTCTGAGGAAGCCATGGCAGGAGCCATACAAATAACAGAAACACCTGAGCTCAGGAGTCGAGAGATGGAGGAGCAGCAGAAAGTGGCTGCTATTGTGAGAGAGAACTCTGAAACAGAGACAGACTCAGCCAAGAGAGAATCAGCAACACACAGTGCGGTGAAGATAGAGGTATGTAGGTGGGGAGGCTGTCTTGGGCTGGTGTGGTTGAAAGCAGGTAACAGCTGACAGGCAAGGAAAAGCAGTTCAGAGAAGGGATGGACCCCTGGGTTTGGAGATGCTTCATCAGTAAGTACACGTGGAGCAGAGCAGTGATTCTTCCCCTGTGGGTTATGACTATTGCTGTGCTAAATCTTTGAAGCCCTCGACATACAATAGATAGATCTTTGCTCTGTCTGCTGCCAGTCCAC
Source organism: Chelonoidis abingdonii (assembly GCF_003597395.2). NCBI lineage: Eukaryota > Metazoa > Chordata > Testudines > Testudinidae > Chelonoidis > Chelonoidis abingdonii. The sequence continues at coordinate 111,548,923 of NC_133775.1, read as the reverse complement.
GTGCAGAATTCCTGTTGTCATGGCATTCTGTGAAAACCTACTGTCTGGGTTTGGGTTTGGGGTAGGGAGATACTCACTCACCTATACGCCATGCTCTGAAGGAAGCTGACGCACACACTTATATCTGTGCATTTCTGTTCCCTCAAGATGCCACCTGATGAAGATTCATCCCCTCCAAATGTCCTAAATGCAAGTGATGACTCATCACAGGCTGATGTTCAGCACAAATTTGAGCTGTCAGGTAATGTAACTGGGCTAGAATATCTTTTTACCTGCAACTTACTAGCTGAATGGACTTCAGTGGTCTGGTTCAGCATGGGGGTGAAGATAATCTATGCAGAAATAGTGAATAATTAATGTGGGAGAGGAGGGTATTGGTGCAGGAGGGGTTGTTCTAAAAACTGCTCCTAGGAATGAAAATTTTGCTTTTTGCCTTTTTCTCCCAGAGTCGATGAAGGAAGAGACCCGAGCTGTCTTTGGAAAGGTAATTGGCCTTGAACTTCTTGAGTCCAGTGGTTAAAGTGAGTTTGATGCCATTATGTTGCTGCTGCTGCAGCTTCTTCTCAGGTCCCACACAGTGGATAGGAAAACCGGTGGCATACCCTTGTGCTGAGTAGAAGGGGGCACTAATATGCATCTGCATCTGATATCTATAGCTTAGAGAAACTCACTCCAGGCCTCTGTAATGCTTTGTGGCAGGATTTAAGTGTTTGTGTAAATGCCCCTAGAACTGGCTAGCAGCTGTGATAAAGGGCTCCATTCTCCTTACTGAAACAGTCATCTTTGGAGGCTGTGACACAGGCATTGTTACGGATAGCTGCGTTTTGATTAGGTAAACTGGTGGAATTTGATCCTATATCTCAGGATGCTCAGGGTGAAGATGATGATGAGGATGGTGCCAGTGAAGCTGCCAGTCTGGAGGAACCCAAGGAGGAAGACCAGGGTGAGGGGTACCTATCGGAAATGGATAATGAGCCCCCCGTGAGTGAGAGTGATGATGGCTTCAGTATCCATAATGCACCTTTGCAGTCTCACACACTAGCTGATTCCATCCCCAGCAGCCCTGCCTCCTCGCAGTTGTGAGTATCAGTGAAACCTTCAGCCACCCACAGTGCAAATCTCAGTCCATGCTGGGGAAAGAGTTTGGGATTATCTCATGTCTATGTGATGCTGGTTGAATGGGCCTGTGGTGGAGAGGTCTGCTGATCTGTCTGGCTCCTGTGGTCTCCTTACTCCCAGGAGCACTGTGCCAACAACTCCGTTGAGCCAGCTCCCAGGAGACAGGTGCAGCTTCCTTTCTTTTGGCTTGCACGGAGCAATGTGGGTAGATCCAGGGCTCACTGAACTTAGGCTGCTGCTGCAAGGCAACATTGGAGCTTGTTGAAGGAATCCTTGCACTGGGCACTGACCTGTGCATTTGGCTAGGGGCTTCAGTGCATCCCACTCTGACAGGCATCCTTATCTCCTTAGCTCTGTTTGCAGTGAGGACCAGGAAGCAATTCAAGCCCAGAAGATCTGGAAAAAGGCTATTATGCTAGTTTGGAGAGCAGCAGCCAATCACAGGTAAGTGAACTTGATCCCATGTGGACTGGCAGGAAGAGGTGGCTTGTGCCCAGCAAGCTGAAGAGGGGAATTATCTGCTCTCTGTGCCCCAGGCTGGTCTCTACTGATGCTTGAGTGAGGGACTCTCCACTCCCCACATCTGTCTGGTGGTGTTTGACCAGAAGTGCATCTTTGTGTGAAACAAATGCTTAGTGGTTCTGTCTGTGCAGAGCATGCTCCAGCCTCTGACCAGGTGTTCACTGCTACCAGCGAGGAGACTGACTACTCACAGTTGCCTCCTTCTCTCTGCAGATATGCCAATGTCTTCCTTCAGCCTGTGACCGATGATATAGCACCAGGCTACCACAGTATTGTGCAGAGGTAAGTGGCCCAGCTGTGTCTGCCATCAGATTCTATCTGACGTGTCTGTATTGGAGTCTCTGACGGGAGTACTAAGCCTCAGCACACAGTCAGATTGCAAGGTGGAAAAAGAAACTCATTTCCATCATCAGTCAGTGAGAAAAGGGCTTCCCCAAGACAGGTACATGTTCATTTACAAAAGTCTCTCTGTTCTCAGACTGGATGGGGTGCACAGCAGTCGTGTTCAGAACAGTGTGTCTGTGGTACAGTAAATGGCTATTACTCTAAGTTGGGACAGGAGGGCATGTCTACATTACCTGCTGGATCGGTGGACAGCTATCGATCCAGCAGGGGTCAATTTATCGCGTCTAGTCTAGACATGATAAATTGATCCCTGAGTGCTCTCCTGTCAACTCCTGTACGCAGCCGCTGCAAGAGGTGCAGGCGAAGTTGTTGGGGTAGTGGCAGCAGTTGACTCAGTGCGGTGAAGACACTACAGTAAGTCAATCTAAGTACGTCGACTTCAGCTACGTTATTCATGTAACTGAAGTTGCATAACTTAGATTGATCCGCCCCCGCCCCTTCCCCCCGTGTAGACCAGGCCTTAGTCCCTTCTGGTTTTAAAGTCTATGAATCTATCTTCTTCTTTATCTAGTCTCACCTGCACATCGGAGGCCACAGAAGCTCATCTGCCCACTTCTGTAATGGGCCCATAAATTCTGGCTGAGCTTTTTGAGTCGTCCAGTCTTGATTTAAAGACTCCAAGTTACAGAGAATCCGCCATTTACTCTAGTTCAAACCTGCAAGTGACCCATGCCCAGCCCTGCAGAGGAAGGTGACAACTGCTCAGGGTCTCTGCTAATCTGACCTGGGGAAAAATTCCTTCCTACCCCAAATAGGGCCATCAATTAGACCCTGAGATGTGGCAAGACTCACCACCCAGACACCTAGGAAAGAATTCTTTGTAGTAATTTGGAGCCCTCCCCCTCTAGTATGCTGTCTCCAGCCACTGGAGATACTTGCAGTTAGCAGTTGTGGATGAGCCATATGCCATTATAGGCAACCTCATCATACCATCCCCGTGATGAGTTTTTCTGCCCTCCCCTCCCCCGGGTGCCACCAGGGATACCACTGAGCCCATCTGTTCCACTAGCCTGGGCTCCCTCACCCTGTCCTAAGCCGCCTCCTCCAGCCCACACACTGGTAGGGACACGCCCAGCTGCAGAAAGACGCAGACACTGAAGTCAGCTCTGTGTGGTAATTGCCCAGCACTCAAGTGCACACCCCCTCTGGGATGCAAACCCAAAACGGTATTGTATTTTGCTGCACAGAGATCTGCACAGCGCAAGCTCATGAAATCCACCCCCTCCCTCAATGTGGAGGAAGATGTGCACGGCTTCCTCCCTTATGAATTGCACAAACTGGTTTAAAGAAAACAAAAACAAGTTTATTAGGGGTTATTTTTATTTAAGTGATTATAAGTGATAGCAAGCTGATCAAAGCAGATTACTGAGCGAGCAAACAAACACAAACTAACACAACACACGCTAAAGAAACTGGTACGAGTAGTAATTTCTCACTCTAAATGTTGTTTTTAGGCATTTCTTTCATAGGCCAGACACCTTTTCCTGGCCCTGCCACAATCCCCTCCATAAACTTTTCACGCTCAGTCTTGAAATAGGTTAGGTTTTCTGTGCCCGCGGTTCTTCTTGAAAGGCTGTTCCAGAATTTCACTTCTCTGATGGTTAGAAACCTTCCTCCAATTTCCTTGTTGATAGCCGGTTTATATCCATTAGTTCTCTTGCCAACCCTGGCCCTTCTCCTCCCATGTTTACCCTTGTAATATATTTATGGATGGCAATATCTCCCCTAAGCCTTTGTTTTGTTAGACTTAACAAGCCAAGCTCCTTAAGTTTCCTCTTGTAAGGCAAGTTCTCCATTCCTCTGATCATCCTAGTAGCTCTTGTCTTCACCTATTCCAGTCAGGAGTTCATCTTGCTTAAAAATGGGACACCAGAATTGCACACAGTATTCTGGGGTAGTCTTACCAGTGCCTTGTAAAGTGGTAGTGCTTCCCAGTCTCTATTAGAAATAATTCATTTGATGCATCCACCTGGATTTGCATTAACTTTTTTCACAGACGCGTGGTCATCCTATGATCAACCCACACACCCAGGACTTTTTCCTCCTATGTTGCTTCAAACTGATAAATTACCAGCTTATAGCAAAAATTCTTGTTGTAGTCCCTAAGTGCCTGACTTTGTACTATTAAATTTCATTCCATTTGTATTGCTCCAGTTTTCAAGGTCATCTGAATCTTCTTGTATGATATGATATATTCCAGTCCTCCATATTGGCAGAATTTCCTAACACTGTGTCATCTGCAGATTTTATTGGCACACTCCCAGTTCCTGTCCAGTGATATGACTTAATCTGAATGAACCCAATAGTCAGTGGAGGGGCAGACTGAACACACGCAACAGGAAACCTAGCTCCTTTAAGGAGTTGATCTACTGTCGTCTGCATACTGCCAGGCAACTATCTCTTCAAATATATTACTGGAATCACCTGCCAGCTCAAGCAGTGTCTCCTGCACCATCTGTGAGCTCTGCACTAGCTTCCCTCCTCCCCTTTCATTAATGCCAGAAGCAAACACCTCTGGACACCCCACAGTCCAGCTCCAGAGTTGCTATGAATTAAAGCTCTTTGAACCCATTCAGAAGATGCCATCTCATCTCATTTCCTGTCTTGAGTCTAGAACCATTGACGTCAGGGAAGGCCTGTTTGACCATGATGGTGCTAGACAGATTACCTGGAGTGATTGGATTCCTGACATAGAATCATAAAACTGGAAGGGACCTCGAGAGATCACCTATTCCAGCCCCTGCACTCGTGGCAGGACTAATTATCTAGATCAAGCTTGTCTGGAAGAGAAGAGTTGTAGAGGATAGACAATGTTAGTTTCTCTTACTGCTGCTTCTAACTGCATTTCATTCACAGGCCAATGGATTTATCTACCATTAAGAAAAATATTGAGAATGGGCTGATCCGAACCACAGCTGAGTTCCAGCGTGATATCATGCTGATGTTCCAGAATGCAGTCATGTACAACAGCTCTGACCATGATGTATACCACATGGCTGTGGAGATGCAGCGAGACGTCTTGGAGCAGATTCAGGTAAAAGCTTGAGCTGAGGTGCAGTGTTGGACAGAACTCATACACTGGTTGGTATGGGAGGTACTGAGCAGATCTGTAGGAAGAGGCTACTCGTCTCTGAGTACCTGCTGCTATTTTGTGCCATCTAGCATTTCCCACTGGGTTGGCAGGTCCCAGCTGATAGGAATCAAAGTTAAGTTGATGATTTTGTGTGGCCTTTTTACTCTCTCTCAGAATGATTTGTGGCTCTTTAGGGCAAGTGGGGGAGCTGAGAAGCAAACTAGAAATTGAAGCCACCTCCAAACTGGTCATTCTCAACCTTATGGTTTGTGGGAGTAATGCCACTAACTGAGCTTGTTTCACTTGATACTGTAATAACTGAATGTTGTTTCATGCAGCAATTTCTGGCCACGCAGCTGATCATGCAGACATCAGAGTCCGGGATCAGTGCAAAGAGCCTGCGTGGGCGAGATTCCACTCGGAAACAAGATCCTTCAGAGAAGGTGAGGGGAAAAGGAGGCTGGGGTTCATGCTTTTGTGTGAGAGTGATTCCTTCAGGAGGATCCTACAGAGCTGCAGAAGAGGGTCACCTAATCACAGACACTGGGTGCATGAATGCACTTGGGGTTAGATTAGCTCTGAGATCCTTATGTGAACAAACCTCTCTGGAAATGTGACCTTTCGTTAGTTCAGAAGTAGCAGCTGTAGATTACCAAGGAGACAACTTTTGTGAATTACCCCAGCAGTTGTGATAGTTCTGTCCTTTGTATGTATTAAAGTAATAATCAGAACCTTAAAGAAGCAAGGGGTTGTTTGAAGGAGTCTCTGTCTGGCAGGGAGATTGGAGTGGAAAATCAAGAACTGGAGAAATGCTCCCGTGTCCCTCCCTTGGATGGTCTGGTTTGCAGATTTTTAGGGCCAGAAGGGACTGCGATCATCTAGTCTGATCTTGTGTGTGATGCAGGCCACAGAACCTCACACAGTGATTCTTGCATCAAGCTTAACTTGTGGCTGAAGTAATGTGTATCTTAGCTAGGCATCCAGTCTTGATTAAATCATCTCAAATGGTAGCAACTGATGTATCCTGTCATCTGGGAGCTACATAGCCGCTGTGGGAAATCGAGGCCAAGTGCACAGAGCACCGAAGTGGTGTTGGGATGCAGCAGACCTTGATTGGAAACAACATGGTGGAGTGAAGGGAAACTCCTGTCCAAGCGTTCTTGCTGTCACGGAATCCTCACTCGCTGGTCCTTCCTTTTTCCCTAGTTATTTGTGCAAGATACCTTGTGGGAGGGGAACTTGGAGTTGCCTGCTTCTCTGCCTTTATGAGTATGCAGGTTGTATGGCTTCTGGAGGGTGTGTTCATGTTCATATCTGTACAATCTGATCAGTAAATCTCTTTGGCCTTTTGACAGGACAGCGTCCCTATGGGCTCTCCTGCCTTCCTTCTCTCTCTCTTTGTAAGTATTGAGTGACTGCGGTAGGTAACTGAGTTGAAAGGTACTGCTGGATCCTTGTCTGGGGGATTGTGGCATTGTAGCAATGTGTTAAACTAGTGGATGTACATCTAGGGTCATCAGATAACAGACTTCTCAATCCCATTGTCCTCAGGGTTGAGGTGCTTTTGCCTTTCCTTCTGGTTTGCGGGGTTGCAGCACTGTCATCTCCTTCCCTTTTCTCCCATAATTTTTGTCCTAGTTTCTCACCACATAAATGGGAAGACAGATCTGTTGTGCTGATTTCTGTGGAATACATGGACCTAGAGAGTCAAAGGTGTTAAAGGGACCCTGTCATAATACGTTAAACAGTTAAACAAGGCTTGGGGTGTAACAGAGACCTTGGCCACCTTAGTTCATTAAAAACCTTTTTTAACATTTTATTAAAGATGCAATAATGAAGGAAAAACATGTAACGTATTAGGTAGGGATGTCAGTTTAACAATATCCCCAATTCCCTTTCCATTTAGCAGTAGAGAGTTTAAGGAAAACTGCCAGTCTTTTATATGGTATTAAAGAATGGTAATAACTGTCCTTTTGTGGGGGGGGGAGAGAAAATTAATTGAGATGGGCTGGAGTTGTTGTTAAAGTCTGATCCTGTTTCTTTTAGAAGAAAACCACTCACACACGTGCGCACACAGAAAAGAACAGCAAATTCAGAAGAGGGTCAAATACTCCAAGACACTGGGGTGCATGGAGATACTGGTTAGAATAGCTCTGAGATCGTTATGTGAACCAACCTCTCTGAAATGCAGCTTCTAGTAATGACTCTGACTTGCAGCCTTACTGCTAGAGAAACACAGGCCCTGTACGTGGTCTTATCGCCCATTCCAAAACTTGGCAAACTTGTACCTCTGGGCTGATGAGGGCATTGCTTTTAGCTACCTTTGACCGCAATGTTACAAAACGTGCACTCTTGGTCGGCAAAGCCAGTCTGTTAAACAGAAGACTAAAGGAAATGGATAGGAAAGAGAAAAAATAAGGTGAGGAAGGATACGGACAGCTGAGGAGGATTGACAAAAGGAACCAAAGTCTCCCATAGCAGGTGGGGTTTAGGATTTAGCTGGAGCCGGTAGAGGTCACAGTATCGTCTGGGTCGCTCTCTCTGGCCAGGTCTGATCAGAACACCCCTCAGGATCAAGGTGACACAGGCGTAACAGTGGATCCCAGGGTTGCAGGAGACAGTGGTGGTGGCCGCCAGCCAGCTTGATTCTCCCTGTTTGTTGGTCTTTTTTTTTTTTAAGGACCCAAGAGGGAGTGATGGGCGGAATAGCTGGTCCTTGGTGGTCTTTTACACCACTTAAGCCTAATTTCCCACACATCGGTTTTGGTCCATTGATTTCCAGCCCCAAACTCTTGTTTACCAAACATGATGTTAATACAGTAGGCCTTTTTGTTTAGACTTTCGTATCTTTTTCTATACCCATTTTTTATGGGTGACTGGAACATTTAATAAAGTTTATGCACTCTTCCCCTGTTGAGCTCCCCATTGGGATGGGCCTGCTAGACCCCAGTTATTACAATGGGTCAAATGCAGCGCTGCAGATTCTTATACACTTCACACCTGTTCGTGCACATATAGAAGCCCCCCTCCTCCCGTCCAGGGCATTGTGAGCAGGCTACAGGACGGGGTGGGATCTGATCTGATCTTTCTGTTCGTTTCATGGATCAGGAAGCAACCACAGTCCTCTGTAGGCACCTCTGCTGTGCCACTCTGGTTATCTGAGAGAGCCCGGAAAAGCATTTCCTTTCCTGGGAGCTCAAGCCCTCAAGCTGGGAACAAAAGTTTTGAGGGTTTGTTTTCTCACACATCTGTTAGATAGAGAAGCATTTCAGCAGAGGCAGCATGTCAGCCAGAGAGAGAGGGATCCGATGAGAAGAAGCCCTCCAGTTGCCTTGCACTCATGGAGAGTAGCTGTGCGGAGAAGCTAGGGAACTAGAGCCAGGGTCACCCAGCTGGAGGAACACTTCCTGTAGGGATGAGCAGCTGGTCAGGTATGTTAGCCCACAGTCCTCTCTTCCCACTTGAACAGATCTTCTGGAATGTTTCATGTAATAAAAAGCAGCACTGTGTATTGGCCCCCAAAAGCCTCTCTCTCCAGGTGAGAAACAGCCAAACTTTTGTCTCTTCCTGCTTTCAGTAGACCATAGAGGCATTGGGATTCTGAGTCCCCAGTGGGAATTCATATATTTAGACCCACATTGACTCTTGTAGGACGATCTTCAGGGAAGTCTCCCCTGCCTATCTTACAGCAGACAGCAGTGTACTTTCCCTCCCCTAGCTTTCAGTAAGCAGAGAGAGCTGTGTCTTCCATCTGTGCAGTTTCCCAGTTCCTTGAGTAGGGAAGGAAGCTTTTTCCATCCTTGCTAATATTAGACCTTTTTCCTTTTGTTTGCATCTTGATTAGGATGGGGGAACCAGAGGGCGTCGCTGTGCCATTGAGGCTGACATGAAAATGAAGAAATGAGAATGTAGGCGGGAGGCAAGGCACTACTTGGCATCCCGAGGCAAGGCGGGAGCACTATGCCTACCCATCTCACAGAACAGGGGAAGAGCTGAATGCAGGCAGAATTCTTGCTGAGGCCTGTTCCACTGTCCTGGCTCATCTGCATGGAAAACAATGTCCTCTCTGATAAGTGTAAGCTGAAGAAACTTCTGTGGAAAGGAAGAGCAGCTCCCACTGCCTGTTCTAGGGCAGCAGTCTCCAGCCACGTCTGTGTCCCAGTGTTAGCTAGCTAGCTGCTGGCTAGGACATACTGTAATGTGAAGTGTACAGATTTTTATTAGTGAAGTGTAAATGTGTATAATAAAGTATGGATGAGAATCCAGGGTTTGTGTGTGTGTGTGTAATGTATTTATATTGACTCGTATCTGTGTGCATCACTGACGTCTGCTGAAGGAAATCAAACTGATTTAGAGACATGTGCACAGCACTTTTTATATTCATGGATCCTGAAGTACTTTCCAGTTACTTGCATATAGCACCAGCGACTGAAATGTGGCCACCTCTGGATTGGAGAACAGCATCTAATGCTCAGAATGTTTCACCATAGGGGGGAAGGGAGGAGAGGAAATTCAGACAGGTGCACCAGGATATGACCTTGCTCTTATGAAGAAGACCAGAGGCTCTTTAATCTGCAAGAAATTGTCAGAACCTCAGCATTAAAAGTCTAATTTGAGACTTGGGCATTGTAAATGTACATTCCTCATGTGACCCCCATAGGCCGTAACTTCTGCAGGTTTTCTTTTGGACTGTACTTACTGCTTCCTCAGTTTGCAGTAGGCAGGGGAATGGGCTGCTTTACGCATTTACCCACCCTGTGGCCCAGACTGTATTTAGTCCTCTCACCCAGGGATGCAGGAGCCAGAGGACTTGTCTACACTACTGGCCGGATCGATGGGCAGCGATCGATCCAGTAGGGGTCAATTATTGTGTCTAGTATAGACAGACATGATAAATCGACCACCGATCATTCTAGCATCAACCCTGGTACTCCACCTGAACGAGAAGCACAAGGGAACTCAACAGGAGAGCGTCTCCTGTCAACACATCGCAGTGAAGACACCATGGTAAGTAGATCTAAGTACGTCGACTTCAGCTACGTTATTCACATTGCTGAAGTTGCATAACTTTGACTGACTTTTCCCTTTCCCCTCAGTAGTGTAGACTAGCCCAGAGAGTCAAGAATGTAAAGCCAGACAAGACCATTAGATCATCTAGTCTGGCGACCTATGTTTCACTGGTTAGCCCTATACTGAATCAAATAATTTGTTTCACTAAAGCATAACTTCCAGAAAGGCATCCAAACTTAATTTGAAGACATGAAGAGAGGGCAAATCTACAACTGCTGTTGGTAGTTTGTTCTAATTGATGATCAACTTCACTGTTAAAATTTGTCTAATCTGAATTTGTCTGGCTTCAGTTTCAAACTACTGATCCTTTCTATGCCCATCTCTATTAAATGAGAGAGCCTTTTAGAATCATATATTTTCTCCCTTTGAAGGTACTTTATAGACTGTAATCGTCATCTCTCAATTTTTTTGATAAGCTAAACAGATTTACAGTGAGAGGCAAAGAGCTCAGGCATTTTTGCAGTCCTGAAATAACTTTTGTAGCTCTCTTGTGCATTCTCTACATTTTTTCAACATCTTTTTTGCAGAGATGGGCACCAGAATTGGCACAGTATTCCAATATGAGTGTCAAAGCCATACACAGAAGCAAGATCTCACAATTACTACTCCCCTGTTGATATATCAGAGATCACATTAGCCCTTTTTGCTACAGCAGTGCAGTGGAAGCTCAGGTTCAGTTGTTTGTCACTATGACTCTTAAGTCTTTTGTGGAGTGACTACCTTCCAGCGTGGTCCCCAATTTTATAGGTATGGCCTGTATTCCCTGTTCACAGATGTATGACATTGTACTTGACTGTGTTAAAATGCATTTTGTTTGAATAGGTCCAGCTTACTGAAATATATGGATAGCTGTTTCACTATCCTGACATTATTGTTTATTGCTCTGCCAGTCTTTGTCATCTACAAAATTGTGATTTTTATATTTGCTTCCAGATCTCTGATGAAATGTTGAATAGCATCAAACTTGGTACCAATCCCTGTGGAACCCCCACAGGAAACTTCTCCAGTCAACGATTCCCTATTGACAACTCCATCTTGAGCTCTATTAGAACATAAGAATGGCCATACTGGGTCAGACCAAAGGTTCCTCTAGCCCAGTATCCTGTCTTCCAACAGTAGCAATGCCATGTGCCCGAGAGGGAATGAACAGAACAGGTAATCATCAAGTGATGCATCCCCTGTTACCCATTCCCAGCTTCTGGCAAACAGGTGAGCGACACCATCCCTGCCCATCCTGGCTAATAGCCATTGATGGACCTATCCTTCATGAACTTATCTAGTTATTTTTTGAACCCTGTTATAGTCTTGGCCTTCACAACATCCTTTGGCAAGGAGTTCCACAGGTTGACTGTGCATTGTGTGAAAAACTACTTCCTTTTGTTTTAAACCTGCTGCCTATTTCATTTGGTGACCCCTAGTTCTTGTGTTATGAGAAAGTAGAACACTTCCTTATTTACTTATTCCACACCAGTCATGATTTTATAGACCTCTATCATATCCCCCCTTAGTTGTCTGTTTTCCAAGCTGAAAAGTCCGTTTTATTTCTCTCTCCTCATATGGCAGCCATTCTATACCCCTAATCCTTTTTGTTGCCCTTGTCTGAAGCTTTTCCAAATATCTTTTTTGAGAAGGGGCGACCGCATCTGTATGCAGTATTCAAGATGTGAGTGTACCATGGATTTATATAGAGGCAGAGTGATATTTTCTGTATTATCATCTATGCCTTTCTTAATGATTCCCAACGTTCTGTTTGCTTTTTTGACTGCTGCTGCACATGGAGTGGATGTTGTCAGAGAACTGTCCATAGTGACTAAGATCTTTCTTGAGTGGTAACAGCCAATTTTAAATGCCATTATTTTATATGTATAGTTGGGATTATGGTTTCCAATGTGCATTACTTTGCTTTTATCAATATTGAATTTCATATGCCATTTTGTTGCCCAGTCCCCCAGTTTTGAGAGATCTTTTTCTAGCTCTCTGCAGTTTGCCTGGGATGTAACTATCTTGAGTAGTTCTGTATCATCTGGAAATTTTTGCCACTTCACTGTTTACACCCTTTCCCAGATCATTTATGAATATGTTGAATAGGACTGGTCCCAGTACAGACCCCTGGGGGACATCACTATTTACCTCTCTCCATTCTGAAAACTGACCATTTATTCCTACTCTGTTTCCTATTTTTAACCCGTTACCATGACAGTTTACTTTGCTTAAGAACATTTGGTGAGGGACCTTGTCAAAGGCTTTCTGAAAATTTAAGTGTACTAATCCACTGGATCCCCCTTGTCCACATGCTTGTTGACCCCCTACAAGAATTCTGGTAGATTGAGGCATGATTTCCCTTTAAAAAAACATGTTGACTCTTCCCCAACAAATTATGTTCATCTATGTGTCTGACAATTTTGTTCTTTACTATAGTTTCAACCAGTTTGCCCAGTACTGAAGTCAGGCTTACTGTCCTGTAATTGCCAGGATCACCTCTGGAGCCCTTTTAAAAAATTTGGCATCACATTAGCTATCCTTCAGTCATCTGGTAAAGAAGCTGATTTAAATGGTAGGTTACAAACTACAATTAGTTTGCAAGTTCACATTTGAGTTCCTTCAGAACTCTTGGGTGATACCATCTGATCCTGGTGACTTATTGCTGTTTAGTTTATCAGTTTGTTCCAAACCCTTCTCTAATGACACCTCAATCTGGGACAGTTCCTCATATTTGTCACCTAAAAAAAATGGCTCACTTTTGGGAATCTCTATCACATCCTCAGCCGTGAAGACGTGCAAATAATTCATTTTGTTTCTCGACAACAGCCTTATTGTCCTTGAGAGCTCCTTTAGCATCTCAATCATCCAGTGGCCCCACTCGTTGTTTAGTAGGCTTTCTGCTTTTGAGGTACTTAGACTCAAAAAGTAATAGTATTTTTTTTTTCGTTAGCTGTCCTTCAGATTCTTTTTTGACCTTCCTAATTATATTTTTACACTGCATTTTGCCAGAGTTTATGCTCTTTTTTTTCTATTTTCCTCACTAGACTTTAACTTGCACTTTTTAAAGGATGCCTTTTTGCCTCTCACTGCTTTTTACTTTGTTTAGCCATTGTGGCAATTTTTTAGACCTCTTACTATGTGTTTTTTAATTTGGGGTATACATTTAAGTTGAGCTTCTATTATGGTGTCTTTAAAAAGTTTCCATGTAGCTTGTGGGATTTCACTTTTGGTGCAGTACATTTTAATTTCTGTTTGTTTAGCTTCCTCATTTTCGTGTAGTCGCCCTTTCTGAAATTAAATGCTACCGTGTTGGGCTGCTGTCGTGTTTTCCCTGACACAGGGATGTTAAATTTCATTATATTATGCTCACTATTACCAAGCAGTCCAGCTTTGATCGCCTCTTGGACCAGATCCTGTGCTTCACTTAGGACTAAATCAAGAATTGCCTCTTCTCTTGTGGGTTCTAGGGCTAGCTGCTCCAAGAAACAGTCTTTTGAGGTGTCAAGAAACTTTATCTCAACATCCTGTCCTGAGATGACATGTACCCAGTCAATGTGGGTACAGTTGAAGTCCCCTATTAATGAGTTTTTTATTTTTTAGTCAGTTCTTACTCTCTTCACCAGGGGTTTTATTGATATTCAATAAAACTAATTTTTAATCAGTTTTGTAGAGTACTAAGGAGTTGTCTACATGGGGAAAATTGGCTGGCGTACGTGTAGTGAAATAATTAGACTGTTATAACTCCTTGTGTGGATGCTGTATTCCAGAATAAGAGTGACTTCAGAAAAGAGTAATTACTCTGCCTAAATCAAAGCCCTAATTTAAATGCCTTACAAAAGTCTATGGTTATTACATTAACACAGTTACCTCCTTTATCAGCGGAAATTGTAATCTCACCAAAGAATGGAATTTGGTGTGACAGGACCTTTTTTCTGTAGAACTACTGGTATTCATTATATTCATTTTTTTCCAATTATTTCAGCTGCGATTGATATTGGGCAAACTGCCCTATGGGTACCTGCGTCATCCGACTTGCCCTTTTTGAATAGTGGTACAACAGTATCTATCTTTCAGTCTTCTAGAATTTTCCCTCTATGCCAATATTTATTGAAAATTAACAGTAATAGGCCAGAGATCTCAGCCAACTCCTTGAGGGTGCAAGTTACCCAGACTTGTTTTAACAATGTTTTTCTTGTAGATAATTGTTTAACATCCTCCTTAATTACTAGTGGACTGGAACTTATTTCAATATCCTTGTCTAATATTAGTATAATCCTGCTGCTTTCCAAGTAAAGAACAGAAATATTTATTGACACTTCTGCTTTTTCTACATGTAGTCTGCTCTGTGTATGAAATGGGAAAAGTATACTATTTTATTACCCCATGATTTTCCTAAGCAGTTATATGTCAGATATAGGTAAATGCTTTACATAATGTCCCAATAAGTCCACTTATTAATATAACCAAACAACATCAAGCTGCAACCAGAAAGGTAGCTCTTAAGGTTATGAACATACTCCTAAGATTCATGGAAAACAACAATCGACGGAATCATTCAGTAGAGCACCTCAGGGAGTGAGCCCTGATCCAGTTGATGCCAGTTGGCAAAGTCAGTGCACCCAAGAATTTAAGCAAATATTTCAGTCTCCTGTACCTTTAGGGTATATAACCCATACGGATCAATGGCCAGATTTGACTGTAATAAACATGAGGCCTGCGCTTTGTTCACATATGGTGTTCCGCGTGACCATACTTAGGTTTCTGACTACTGACTCAAATAACATGTCAGTAAAGTCTTTAATAAATTATTTGCATCAATACAATTTCCATTATTAGTTGCAAAAACACCTAAACATCTATTTTAAATTGATTTAAACAATTATGTTGTGTACTATATTTCTGCAGTTAACTTGTTTGTGACAGTATGAGAGTGCACAATTTTATGACCTCAGGGTCAAATCCTCAGGCCTACTTTGGCTAACTGAAATTAAACCTGCTGCACTAGCCCTCACACTAAATAAATGTTACTTTTATACTATAGCAAAGCCTTATACTTGTACTAGTTTAGTTCTCCCATTTACTTTGCGGCATAGTTCACTCTAATAAGCATTATAAACCAGTCAGCATTCTACCCCTTACTTTCATTATAATATTTGTCAGCCAATGTCCTCTAATGCAACTCAAAGATAGACTAGATCATAGGTCAACATGCATCATTATTAACAATCTCACCATCTAGTAAAGGGTCTATACCATTGCTAAGATTCCTTTAGTTCCTTATAAACTTTTTTAAAAACCTCCTTTTTATTCTTATTTATTCCAGTCATAGATTTTTTTTCCTCATATCTTGAGCTTCCCTTACCAATTTTCTGTTGCTCATAATTTCTAGTTTGTTAATTGCTATGTACTTCCCCTTTTACCATTTATATATAGTTTTTGTATTGTAATTTCTGCCTTCATTTCACCACTGAACCTGGATGGGCTTTTAGCCAACATTTCTTCTTTCGGGATCATGCAAATGTGGCTTTTTTGCCAGTTGAAAATCTAAAGTTTTTGGAAGAGTTCATTATTCATATTTTTCTGAGGTTTTTTTTCTGCCCTATCAATTTTGCTCATAATTTTCCTCAGCTTTGGGAAATGAGCTTTTGTAGCACCCACATACAGATAGTTGGGACTATATTCACCCGTGAAAGCTTGCGCTCCAATATGTCTGTTAGTCTGTAAGGTGCCACAGGACTCTGTCGCTTTCCCCTTATGTTATTTTAATGTCATCGAGCTGCTCTAGCTAGTCTTCGGGCAAGCAAATTTATGGAAGAATAGATCCTGTCATACTTATGGGATATTTTTTTTGATGAAATTACCAGTTTGGTTGATAAAAGTAATAGTGTTAATGTAATATGCTTAGACTTCTGTATAGGATTTGACTTGGTACCACACAATATTTTGAGTAAAAAACTGAAACGTAAAATATTTCACATATTACATGGATTAAAAACTTGGCTAACTGCCAGCTCTCAAAATATAATTGTAAATGAAGAATTGTCATCAAGAAGCTGTTTCCAGGGGGTCCTGCACAGGTTGGTTCTAGCCCTCTGCTATTTAACATTTTTATCAATAACCTGGTGTCATGGATCCACAGCATTGGTGCTTTGGAATGGTCTTTAGGAGGACCCCCTAGGCATCTCATTCTTCTTCCAGGTTAAGGCATGTGGTTTCGCTGCCTCCTTAGACTGGACCTTTGGGCCTTCGGCCCCACTCCTTCACAATGTGAGCTCTGTTCAGTGAGTCCAGCTGAGACAGACTCTGCTGGAGACTTGTACGCTCCTCCGGGATTAATGCACCTCACCAAGCATTTGCAGCGAGGCTCATACAGTATTGTCAAAACAGTAGGGTTTATTCATTAACTGGAACACAGCACAGGAAGTCCTTTGAGTGGCATAGAGGAATGAAGGTAAAGAATAGTCTATTCTGGTCAACCCAGAGCCCAGCCAAGCTGTAGTGAACCCTTTGGTTTAAGCTCTGTATTTCAGTCTAACCTTCCTCAGCTTCCAGGGAGACCCCTACCTCCTTCCAGCCCCCAACTCTGATCCCCCACCTTCCCAGTCTTTTTTGTTCTCCAGAAGGGGAGTGTTGCTCAGCCTCCCTGCTGAGAAGTGGAGAGATCCAAATCCCTTTGGGTCCTTGGTTGCTAGATGTCAGTGTCTGGTCAATTAGCTTTGGTATTGTCTTTTCAAATGTTCCATTGATATGGGAACCTATCCCCAAACAGATGACACCCACTCCCTGTATCTTATCCTGCTCTGAACACTAACAGTCCTTTTCCACCCACTGGGTAACAACACACCCTATAGGGGAAAATGAGGCACAAGCTGGACTCAAAATATTATGAAATATTCCCACATTGTCACATCTGGAAAAAGCATAAAATCATGACTGAAAGTTTGCAGATGATACAAAAATTGAGGGAATGATAAATGGAGAAGACAGGTCACTGATTCAGAGCAATCTGGATCACTTGGAAAAGTGGATGCAAGCAAATAATGTGTGTTTTAATATGGCTAAATGTATACACCTAGGAACAAAGCATGTAGGCCACACTTAACAGGGTGGGGGACTCTATCCTGGGAACAGCGACTCTGAAAAAGATTTGATTGGTGGATAGTCAGCTGAATGTGAGCTCCTGGTGTGATACCATGGCCAAAAGAGCTAATGCCATCCTGGGGTGCATAAAAAGGGGAATCTTGAGTATGAGCAGAGAGGTTATTTTACCTCTGTATTTGGCACAGGGGCAACCACTGCTGAAATCCTGTGTCCTGTTCTGGTCCCACAATTCAAAAGGAATGTGACAAACTGGAGAGGGGTTCAGAGAATAGTGACATAATTAAAGTATTAGAAAACCTGCCTTAGTGATAAACTAAAGAGATTGAGCTCTTTGAGTCTAACAAAGAGAAGGTTAAGGGGTGGCTTGATTACAGTCTAGGTATCTGCATGGGGAACAAATATTTAATGATGAGTTCTTCAGTTTAGCAGAGAGATTCAGAGCAATTTAACACAAACCAGTGACTAGAAGTTGAAGCTAGACAAATTCAGTTGGAAATAAAGTGTAAATTTTTGAAAGTGAGGGTAATTAACCCTGGGAACAATGAACCAAATGGCATGATGGACTCTCCATCATGGACAATTTTTAAATCCAGACTGGATGTTTTTCTAACAGATCTGCTCTAGGGATTATTTTTGGGCAGTTCTCTGGCCTGTGCTATGTAGGAGTTAAGACTAGGTGATCACAGTGGTCCCTTCTGGCCTGGGAATCTGTTAATCTAAATTAGCCATCCTACCTGTGAGATGCAGGCTGTACGGTTCATACAGCCTCTTCTCCCACTGTAATGTGGACCCATGTTCCACAAAACCTTCAGCTTCACACCAGTCAGGCAGCTAATGGTTCATCTCCAGTATTTTCTGCCTTCATTTGTTGGATGAAAAGGATTCCTGAGAATATTACTTGACTTTAAGGATCTTAACCCTGAAGTCTTGGAAAATCTGTAGTTCTCCATAATGGATGTAGTGTGTCATCAGTGACAACTCGCCAGACAACCTAATAGCCCTGTTCATCTTGCAGTTGCATCTCGTATTTTCACTCCAGGGGGACAGCACATGAGCTTATTATCTGTGTGTCCCTTCCTGAAATCTCTCTGCACTCTTCTTAATATGGCGTGGCTGATTACTATTGCTTGCCTTCAAAGGAGGTTTGAAGAACCTCTCTAAGTAGCTGCTTGCTTCATACCACAAGGATGCACATGAGGTATGTCCCCTATAGTTTTCTCTTCTTTTCCTCAAGACACAGGTTCCTCAGCTGTTGACTTGCTGGGTTATCTGAGAACTCTGATACCTGTATCTGGTTGAATGCTTCCTGGTTCTCTTTCCCATCCTGGTCACAAATTGACAGTTCGCATCTACTCTCTCCATTATTACTGATCACCTTTCATCCTGTCCATACTCCATTCCTCTTCCTTTCCTCTAAGTTTGCCAAAGTCCTGGTACTAATCTGCAAGGAAGCTGAAAGTGGAAGTGGGAGATTTTGACTCTGACCTGTCTTCAGGCTGTTGCCCGAACGTTGGAGAATGGGATAAAGAAACTGTCATGAAATGGAATGAAATGCTGCTCCCTGCGTCTAATGATGAAAGAGTTAACTAGCAGAATGATTTAAATATGTCTCAAATGATAGCAAACAGGAAAGTGCTGCTGCAGATACATTAGGGCATAGGAAAAACTGCACTGAAGTTTGTCTAGGTTTAACCAAACCTAGGAAAAATAGAACCAAACCTAGGAAAAATAGACCAACTGTGTCTCCTAATGGGAGTTGTACATTGTGTGACCTGGATGTTAAGCAGATTGTGAGACAGGAACAATGTATTAGAATCTTAGGTTCCCCCAAAGAAGCAACAGATAGCTCAGTGGTTTGAGCATTGGCTTGCTAAACCTAGGGTTATGTGTTCAATCCTTGAAGGGGCCACTTAGGGATCAGGGCAAAAATCTGTCTGGGGATTGGTCCTGCTTTGAGCAGGGGGTTGGACTAGATGACCTCCTGAGGTCCCTTCCAACCCTGATATTCTGTGAAGGAAGCAGTAGGGACATAAGAATGGCCGTACAGAGTCAGACCAAAGGTCCATCCATCCCAGTAGCCAATGTCAGGTGCCCCAGAGGGAGTGAACCTAACAGGTAATGATCAAGTGATCTCTTTCCTACCATCATCACCACCCTCTGCAAACAGAGGCTAGGGACACCATTCCTTACCCATCGTGGCTAATAGTCATTAATGGACTTAACCTCCATGAATTTATTTAGTTCTCTTTTAAACTCTGTTATAGTCCTAGTCTTCACAACCTCCTCAGGTAAGGAGTTCCACAAGTTGACTGTGTGCTATGTGAAGAACTTCCTTTTATTTGTTTTAAACCTGCTGCCTATTAATTTCATTTGGTGGCCCCTATTTCTTATATTATGGAACAAGTAAATAACTTTTCCTTATGCACTTTCTCCACATCACTCATGATTTTATATACCTCTATCATATCCCCCCTTAGTCTCCTCTTTTCCAAGCATATCATGTCTAACAGGCCTATTTCCTGGGCATGTATTATACATGTACATAAACTTTAATATTAAATTAGTTCAGGAGCAGATTTGTGCAATACTATATTATTTTTAAATGTACTAGTCAGACAACGCTAAAGTGAAAGTTCTTGCAGTAGCAGTAACCTAGCTCCATTGCAGAAATGTAGATCTAGCTGAGCCTTCCTGTACATTCAGAGTCCAGACTGCTAATAAGAGATAAGTACAGTTTGTGTTGTGCCTTTCTGCTTACTTAGCACCAATTTGAGTCATCATGTTTGTCTCATTGTCATTTCAAGAATCAAATTCCATCTGTTTCCTCCAACAGTAAAATTGAAGGAGGGTCTCAATAGCAAACTCCTCCTGCTGCCATCTCCAGAAAGTAAACAAAGAGCTTTCATGGTGCGAAGGCCACATGGAATGATGGGTACTATGGGCCGCATCTGCAGCATGCAGAACACTGCCAGGGCCAAGTGCAGTGAGTGGGAGCTGTAGCTGCTCAGCACCTCTGCAAATCAGGCCCCACCTGACTAATATGAAACTCCAACACCACTGCTCAGAGCTGCCTCACAAGAGCTTTGCACTGGTATGTGGTCCATCCAGAAGAGCTTAGAAGGGAGTGTGTTTTTCTGATGGACTGTCAGGTCAGAATTACATTGCAAGGATTCAGGATTTGAGGATAGGCCAGTCCTGTTTGTTACTCTAATGTGAATCTGGAGCAACTCCATGGACTTCTTTGGCATGATACAGGATTTATACCATGTAAGTGTGCAGGATCTGTGCTGTTGAGAATCTGAAGAAATGGTTTTTCACTTTTTCAAAATAGCTCTAATATTTTCATCTTAAGGTGCCCATAAAATTCTCCCCCAATGGAATACAAATGGGTGGTTGTTTCCTCTGTTCTGAATCCCGTGAGGCTGGCACACGACCCCACATTCTCCATCTAATAAGAGAGAGACTCCAAAGTGCACCCCTTCTGTACAAGACAGACAAAGGTGTAAGCTGCATTACTGCCCAGTCCCCTCTGAGCACAATAGGATGAGTGCCCTCATGGGTTGGGTACTGAGATGCCAGAGAGAAGTGTAGTATAAAAACCTAGGTTCAGTCACTCAAGAGATTACAGTTCCTGTGGTGCGGCAGGGGCCTTTGATTGCAGCAGAAAATGGGCTGTGACACTGGGGCTCAGGAATAGATTCTGCTCTGAATGTGACTTTTCAGTATTTGGCTTTCTGAGCATGCAAGGGAATGAGCTGGAGTCTGTGCAGTTTGGAATTAGTTTGTAAACTAATGGCTTTACCTGTCCCCTTGTGTATGTTTCCAGATGGGTCGTGCGTGGCTGTGGTTGGAGTCCAATAAAGAGTCTCCCGTTGAGTCTGTGAAGAGCAGTGGCTGCCTGTCTTTCAGCAGCTCCTGGGACTCCAGCCCGGAGCTGGAGGTGGGGAGCTGGAGGATGACTGAAGAGGCTGCTGTGGAGGAGGAAGAAGAAAGTCAAGAAGAAGAGGATTGCAGGCTGGAGTCCACGGAACCTCTGGTATGGGAGGATGGCAGTGAAGAGCTCCAGGAAGAGGCAGGGCAGTGTGAACAAGACAGTCTTCTGCAGTTCCTCTTGGAGGTAGGGCTGCTGCGGTGGGTAGCATGAGAAGAGTCTGCTTGACCCATCCCTCTAGAACAATGCCTTGAAAACAGTGATGCTCTGAGCATCTCTGCCATGTATAACTGCTAGTGTGGAGCAACAGAGACCCCTCGAGCCCTGTTAGATGAATGATTATATTCTCAAAGGAAAGTCTAAGTCTTTAAATATGGCAAAGAGGGCACAGTGGCTGGCTGGTTGGTTGTCTTGCCTATGGGTTTCCTGATCCTGATGTAGAGCCGACCATTTAAAAGGCGATGGGCTGACGCTGTTTTAATAAGGCTCTGGACTTAGACGCTATGCTTTATTAGAAGTCCCTGAAGGTGAAAAGGCGGCTGAAATGGAAGAGCTCTATGGGGTTCGTGCTGCTGATCCCTCCCTCCTAATCACTCCTGCTCTTGTAGTTCGAAATTTGGTAATAAATTGCTCTGTGTTACAGGTGATCCACCTCATGGAACCCCTCTGTATTAGTGGCACAGGCTCAGAACAGAATCACTGGGCTTCCTATGGCTCTGGGCAGCAAGAGGAAAAGGAAGTCCTGAGCTTCAAGGAAGAAATGGCGGGACCACTAGTCCCAAGAGAGGAGGAAAAGCAGCTGCAGCTCCTGATAGAAGAGGCTGGGGAACTGCTCGTCCCAGGAAGAGAGGTGGGGGAGGAGTGGGTACCACAGGTCTCAGGAGAGCTGCATGTCCTGGGCTGGGAGACTGGAGAACCTGAGGAACTGCAGATTCTAGGAGAGGAGACAGGAGAGCCCCAGGTCCCAGAAGGGAAGGAAGGGGATTCAAGAGAGAAGAGGGAGCTGCAGTTTCCAGTGGAGAATGCAGGAGAACTGGAGGAGGAAGAGAAGAACAGGAAGCTGCTTCTGAATGAGACTTCCTCAGACATGAGTGCATTGGAGGGGGCGCTCCCAGGCACTGTGAAGGTAAATGCATGAAAGCAGCTACTTTTGTTGTTAAGGCTGTGGACTGGGACTCTAGAGACCTGGGTTGCTTTCAGATTGCCTGTGTGATCTCGGGCAAGTCACTGAATCTCTCTGGGTCTCAGTTCACCATCTGTAAAATGGGGATAATGATCCTTACTTTGTCTTCTGTATTAGACTTTGTCTCCTGTGTGTCCCTGCAGGGCTCAGACCAGACCATCTCAGTTTCACACCTCTAGGTGTTACTGTAATAAAAGCAATGATAATGCTGGGTAGGACAGTGCCCTTGCTATCTGTGGCCAAGCTCTTTGCATTGCCATGTCACAGATACGAGAGATGAAAAATGCCTTTGCGGGTCCACCTGCTTCTCCTGTATAGACAGGTCAAGGGTGTCCTGGAGATGTATCTCTAGGGCTCACTCCAGTTTCCAGAGTCTCATATGATGGAACAGCCCTCCTTCTCCCTGGGGAGCCTGTTCCACAGCCTCAAATCTCACCTTCTGGCACTTTCCAAGGTGCCCTGTTCTAAGTCAGTCCACTACTTCTAGTTATGCTCCCTGTAGCACCCTAAGTAACACTTCTCTCTGGTCTGTATGGACAGTGGACTAGATGGATCTTGGGTTTGATCCAATATGGTGATTCCTGTGTTCATAGGTGAGCTTGTAGTTGGCCTTTGGTTAGCTTCTCTGTGAGCTTGCTCAGGAACCGAAGGTTTGGTGTGGATACTCATCCTGGTAGTTGTCTAGAACTGATGTATCTGGGATGAGATTTTTCAGTGTTGGTTGGACTATTGCATGTCTGAAAGAGGAAGGGAAGATTCCTTCCCTGAATTTGATATTGGCTCTTTCGGTCAAGAGTGGCCCATGACACTCTTCCAACAGCCAGGAAAGTTTTGGCTCAGATTCACACATCTTGAGTCAAGATTCTTTTATGGTGTTCAGAACTTCCTGAGGTGTGACTGCCCTGACTCTAGGAGTGCATGCAGCTCTGTAGAGGAGAGGGCCCATGCGTTTTGAGAAGCCTTCCTGTGTCCTGTGTCAGTTCAGCAAAGTTCAGGGTTCCATTGTGGGCTGCAGGCCAGTGACATCACTGTTCTCTGACTAGTCAGGATCACAAGTCTATTTCCTGGTGGGCTCTTTTAGTAGCTTCTTGATCACTAGTTATGCTACAACCCCCTTGGCTTGCTGTCCCTCTTTGCCAAGGTACTGGTATGTGTGTCCTTGTTGACCACGTGCCTCAGTTACCACATTCTCCCATCTCTCTTTTCCTCAACTAGTCCATCATCATCTCCCCCTGCCATGTGTCTGCTGCCTCCCTTTCAGTACCAGTGTGGCCTTTCTTGGTGTCTGAAGCTGCTATCTAAGCCCCCAGCCTTTTCCTCCAGAGCAGGAACCAGCTCAAACCTGGATTGAGAGACCACACAAACCCCCTATGGCCCAGGTTTCCCTCCACAGCCATTTTCTTTTTGCTACCGGTCAGGCCCCTTCCCTTGCTAAACTCTGTTAGTAACCCCTCATTCTGCTTCTTTTCTATCCCTGGACCTCTCCTGTACACCACTTCTAGTTTCTGGACTGACCAGCAGAAGGTAACATCCATCTGGGCTGTTCTTTGGGGACTGCCTCATTGATGGACAGTGTGATCATTCTCTGAGCTCTGGTAACATGAGAAAGGTGTGGGGAGGGGATATTGTCCCATGAAGACTGGTGGCCTGACAGGCTGAAAGTGAGTGTCACATGCACAGAGGGAGATCCCCAGCTCCTACAGGGTGAAGGTTCCCTTTCTGCCCACCTGCTGGAACAGCTTCCACGAGACCATGAAGGCCCTGCCTTAAAGTTTGGCTGTAATAAGGGCACATGCAACAAGCCTGGCCCCTGACTGGGAGATTCCAGCTGTTCTGTCACTGAGGTACCCAGCCCTGCAGGCATTATTCCTCCTTTCTGTTTGTTCCCAGGCTGACGTTCTGGAGCAGCCTAAAGAACATGCTCAGGGTGAGAGCCACTTGTTGGAGGAATACAACGATCTCTTCCCACATAATGACAGCGATAGCTGCAGTCCTTCTAGAGCGTCCCTGGTGGACTCCAGTCTCATGAGCCGAACCTCCTCACAGTTGTAAGTAGTGCAGCCCTGGGTCTTGTAGGTGCTGCTGATGCTGTGGCCCCTTTGCTCCACCTGCGTGCCGTAGTGTGGACCTGTCTCCATGGGCCCAAGACAGAGAGCATGTAATGGAGGGGGTCATCTCAGGGAAGGTGAGCGAACACCGGGGAACGGGGAAGGAGAGGGCCCTGGCTGCCTTGGGAGGCGATAGAGCTTCTAACCTTTGGATGCTAGTCCTAATGCAGGTAAAGTGAAATGGGGAGTGCGGGGAACCAAATGTACAGGAAACCCCAGTGTTTTTCGGGGTTACCTGGCATACTCTGCCAGGCACAAGAATCCAGTCCCACTTCCAGCTGGAGATGTGCTGAGTCAGCTGAGCCAGCCCTGCCATGGGGAGGGTGGGGGAGTGTGTGTGACAGACTGTCACACACCGGAGAAGCTGGTTTGGCTTTCCAAAGAAAAAGGATGCAGCAGAACATAAAATAAAATCTATCCCTCCAGGACAGGAACGAGAACAAAAGTCACCACAATAAAGCCCTTTGCCCCAGTGTGGTTTGTGGCTTCTTGCCCAGTCCTGGACCCAGCTTCCTGGCCTCTCCTCAGAGCTGCTCTGATTCAGCTCACCTTGCGTTCTATGATTGCTACCTATAACCCTGTGTCTTCTTGTGCCTCAAGTCCTGGATGATTACCAGTTTGCTACACTGTGACTTAGTAGTGGAGTAACTGTACTAACACTGCATACCAGACACCCACCAGTCAGAGCCATCACTGCCTCCTCCTGTGGAGATATTCACACCGATTAGAGCCTCTCATTCTGCAGAGAGAAAGACAAGACTGGACTCCTTGTCCTGCTTCATTCATTTCACAGCCATTCCCACAGTTGTAGCACAAGAACCCAGACACCCTTAAAGTGACAGGCCACCATCTCATAGACTCCCACATGAGTTCTGTGCACTTAAGGGGCAGGAGGCTGGGTATGATGTAGGGCCGGGGGATGGAACATGGGAACTGGAGGGCTGCAGCAGGGACAAGGCCTAGATCCTCAAAGGGACTTAGACATTGCAACAACTAATGTTTAGGTGCCTAGAATATCGTTGGAACCCACAAAGCCTGGATTAGGTGCTGAGGGTCCCTATACAATGAGGCGCCTAAGAATGGGATTGTAGCAATGCAGGACTCACCCTTGCGGCCCCTCCTGCTGGTTGTCTCTGGGAATTAGCTCATCCAGCCTCCAGAGTGCCTTCTGCAGGCCAGTGTTCCTCCCAGACCTGATGCCCCATTATCTGGGGTGCTGCCCCTTGGCAGTAACCCCTTTGTCTCAGGGTCTCCCCTCCCTAGGGAGCCCCTACCCACTATCCCCACCTCACCTCAGTATAAAGCTACTGCCAGTCATTGTCTAGCTGGGGCAGTCACTGCCATTGGGGCAGACTGCAGTGTCAGCCTACTCATCACCAGCAAGGTTGGGTTTGGACCTTCTGCCTTTGCCTACCCCTGGGCTGCCCTCTGAAACCCCCGGTACCCATTGGCCTTATGCTAGGCCACAGCCTGGGGCTTTCCAGGCTAGAGCTCCCCAGCTCCTCTGCCTTTCCCCAGCCCTGCTCCACCCAGGTACTCTACTCAGGTCCCTGCAGCCAGGTCCTTCTCCCTCTACAGTTAGAGAGAGACTCTTGAGCTCCTGGCTCCCAGCCTCTTCTATAGGGCCAGCTGAGGCCTTATTGGGGCGTGGCCCAGCTGCGGCTGCTTCCCTAATCAGCCTATTAGCATCTTTCCCTGCCACAGGCCTTTACCAGGGTTACTTTTAACCCCTCCCAGGCGGGAGTGGGTGATCACCCCACAACAGGATCCACAGCACATCAGCACACTGTGCAGGCACCACCTAAACTGGCCAGAGGGAGAGGCTGAGGAGAGGGAAGTATCCTAAGCCCCAAAGCATTTAGTTCCTAAATCCAGGGTGTCAGGAGCCACTTGTCTCTGCTTGCGATCCACAGCAGGGAGCCCTCTCCTAGAGTCAGGTGGCGTAGGCCTTCCTTATAGGGTCATAGATTCCAAGGCCAGAAGGCCCCACTGTGGTGATCTAGTCTGACCTGCTGCATAGCACCATGACACATTAATGAGAGAACTTCCTAGAATACTTCCTAGACCAGATCTAACAAAACCTCTAATCTCAGGGTACTCCCTGGGATGTGGGAAACCCCTGTTCAGTCCCCACTCTGAAGAGTGAAGAGGGATTCCCTCATCAGATAGGGGCCCTTACCCCTGGACTATAGAGTCATGCTCACTTGTGCTCTGACCTCATTCATATTTAATTCATTCATAAGTGTAATGGCCTCAACAAGAGAGATTGAGAGACCCCTACTTGGGCTCTTCAACAGGCCCATGGTGAGGGGCTTTACCTTAAAGCAAAGCCCTTTGTTTCACCAAGTAGAAAGGGGCACTGAAACTGGGTCTCCCACCTCCGAGGTGCATACCTTAGCCACTAAGCTAAAGGCATAAGAGAGGCTATTACCCTCTCCCTCCTGGCCATGCTGTGCAGGGCAGCCATGCTCTGGGCATGCCTGCCAGCCCGGATCCTGCAGGCAAACTAAACAGGAGTGCCTGTTTCCATCCATTTGAGGATCTCATTGAGGCTTAAACATGAGATGGGCCTCCAGACACCTGCCTGAGGCAGAAGAGCTCGTCCCCAGAGGCAAACACTTCAGTGCTGAGGGAACTTTTACAACCTGGTGGGGGTTAGATAGCAGCTGAGCAGGAGTTTTGTGGCTCACAGCAGTGCCAAAAGTCCCTTTGTGGATCTGAGCAAAAGAGACCTTCCACCACCAGCCCAAGAGAGAACCCTGGTCCGGTGGCTCCAGCAGGAGCTCAGTGACTTCTCCCCAGGTTTTGCTGCCTTTAGTAAACTCCACACGTGGCATCACATGGTGCCTTGGTGTCTCTGCCATCACTGAGCCATTGCCAAAGACCTATTCTAGCCTGAGAGTTGTGGGTCCAATGGCAGCTGTTGCAGCTGAGCTGAACCCCAAAATGAGTGTCTCTGGAGGGACCCAAACAAAGGAAGTGGCTTGGGAAATAGTTCCCTGTAGATCCTTGATGGAGGAGCCACTCCATACATCCCTGATGGGGAGACTTGCCCTGTAGCTACCTGGAAGGTGTTTTTGTTTAGACCACAAGCTAACGAGCAGTGACCTTCCCTCCTCCTGAGTGTCCTGGAAGCCAGCAGTGGCAGTACATCCCCCTGCTCCTTATCTGGCATGATGAGTTGATAACCTCTCCTCTGTGCAGGGTGCCTCTCAGCTGTGCTAACCCACTGCGACATTTGCTTTTCAAAAAGACGTTGCTGTCCATCTGGAAGATGATAGCCAGCCACAGGTATGTATCTCTGGGGGACAGCTCATAATTATCTGGGGGAAGTTCTCTGGCATGTGTTATACAGGGGGTTAGACTAGAAGGTCACAATGGTCCCTTCTGGCCTTGGACTTTTTGAATCTGTGAACTGAGGGGACCCACCAGAGCTGAGGTGTGGGGAGCAGGACTGAAGTGTCAGGGGGCTGTGGGCTGAGGGCAGTAGCAGAGCTAGGAGGAGTGGGAAAGAAGTCCAGGGCTAGAATAGCAGAGGGGCTGCAGATTGGGATTGAGGGGCAGCAGCGGAGCTGGGAGTGAAACTTGCATCGCCCCTTTCCCTAACTCTAGCCCCAGGGCCCTTCCATAAGGGCAAGAGTAAATGGATCATTTCTCACTGGGTTCACTGTCTGTAGCCGGAATGTCTCCTCTTGCAGGGATCGGGCTAATGCAAGGCACTGGCCCTGCTGCATGTTCCTTCTGATTAACTTGGCAGCCACTGGTTCAAGCAGGAAACTGAGTTCAGGTTCCTGCCTTAGTGACCACCAACAGTGGACTCCAAGGTTTCCTGCCATCATTCCCGTATTTCCCTTGGGGATTGCTAGTCACTGGCCCCACATCAGCCTTCATGGGCTCCAGAGAAGAGGAATAGTGGGCCTGCTGCCCCCTCTTCAAGGGTCATGTGAACAGTGCGGGACAAACCTGATTCTTTCCTGTCTCTTTGGGATTGTCCCTCTAGGTACTGTGGCCCGTTCCTGAAGCCAGTGTCAAACAAGCAGGCTCCTGGGTATAAGGATGTGGTGAGAAGGTAGGATGGCGGCTGTTCTAAAACATTTTCATCTGCTTCCTCCACCTTCCGAGAGCCCCAGCATGTAGAGAGGAAAAAGCTATGGGGCAACTTTGTGTTATCTGCCCCATGCTTGTCACCATGGTATCTGCCTCCCATCAGAGACTAGAGTGGGAATGTTCCCTACAGTGTCTTCTCCAAGGCTTAGTCCAAAGCGGTGGGGCTCCCATCCTGCCCCAGCTCTCCCAAGGAGACTCTCTCCCTGAATAGACCTCACTCTCGAGAAACTTTTTCTTATATTACCGCCTCCATTTTGCCTTTCACCATCCATGTTCCTTTTTGAAATGTCGCACCTTTGGCCCACCTGAAATACTCCAACTTCCTCCTGCAAGTTTACACTCTTCAAATACTTCGAAGCTGTTATGTTCTTAGCCCCATCCCCTGCTCCGATGCCTCCAAGAACCAGCAGGCAAGGTGGCAGATGGGGATGATAAAGGGAAACACACCCATCTCTTGTAGCCAACAGACTAGTAGTGATAGCTCTCACCTGCACTATAGGGTCCAGGATTCAAGTCACAGCTCCAAATCAGGCAGCATGGGGAGTCAGGCCTGGATCTCCCACATCCCAGGTGAGCACCCTAACTGCTGGGCTACTCACTGTTAGGGGGTGGGTCTCCCACACTCTCCTGCTCGCAGTGTTCTAATTTGTATAGCTAATTTCTTGGCACATACAAACCTATCTCTCCTACATTCCAGGTGAGGGCCCTAACCTCAGAGCTCTTGGGATACCTGTACCAGCCAACCTACCCAAAAAACTCTTACCCCAGCAGTCTTTTGTGTAGGGTAGGCATATTCAAAGCACACTTGCCACGCTGAGATAGGCAGAGTAGTTCCTTGCTGGAGAATCCTTCTGGGGCTTAGGTGTGTGCTAGAGGGCCAAGGAGCTTGGTAGTGTCAGGACCTACATGCCCACCAGCAGAAACTGAGGTGCCTACAGGGTGAGTCAGCAGCAGAGCAGTGGGTCTTTGAGTAGTGCCCTAATGGGTGCTCCACTTCAGGCCCGCATGCGCCTCTCGAGCCCTTGATGGATTTTGGGTAGCAAGTAGAATACCCCTGTTCGGGGCTTTAGGGCTGTGTCAGTGTAAATTTGTTCCTGTACTTCTTTAGGGAGTTTCTTGAGCAGATGATGTAGTTTCATTTTGTAATCCTCAGTGGGGTCAGAGGGTAATGGCTAAGGTTATGGGGCAAGTGATACTGCTTTTCCACAACAGACTGGACTTCTACATAGAGTGTTTCCATCAACTTGCACAATGTGCTTTTCCCCAATTTCAGCTCGTGCACGTCGACGGAAGCACTCTATGTAGAAGTCCAGTCTGTTGTGCAGAACACAATGTGGTCCATAGCCTCAGGAACAACTCTGACATCATAATAAAAAAGGCTGACAAAGGAGATGCTGTCATCATCATTAATAGGTCGGAATATGAACAAGAGGCTGCTAGACACCACATTCTATAGGCCATTACCCTCTGACCCCCCTGCTACCCAAAATCCATAAACCTGGGAATCCTGGATGCCCCATCATCTCAGGTATTGGCACTCTGACAGCAGGATTATCTGGCTATGTAGACTCTCTCCTCATGCCCTATGCTATCATTACTCCCAGCTATCTTTGAGACGCCATTGACTTCCTGAGGAAACTACAATCCATTGGTGATCTTCCAGAAACAACACCATCCTGGCCTCTGTGGATGTAGAAGCTCTCTACACCAACATTCCACACAAAGATGGACTACAAGCTGTCGGGAACAGTATCCCTGATAATGTCACGGCAAACCTGGTGGCTGAACTTTGTGACTTCACATTTGGGGACAATATATACCTTCAAGTCAGCGGGACTGCTATGGGTACCTGCATGACCCCTCGGTATGCCAACATTTTTATGGCTGACTTAGAACAATGCTTCCTCAGCTCTCATCCCCTTATGCCCCTGCTCTACTTGCGCTACATTGATGACATCATCATCATCTTCATCATCTGGACCCATAGGAAGGGAGGCCCTTGAGGAATTCCACCAAGTTTTCAACGATTTCCACCCTACCATCAACCTGAGCCTGGACCAGTCCACACAAGAGGTCCACTTCCTAGACACTACATTGCCAATAAGCGATGGTCACATAAACATCACCCTATACTGGAAACCTACTGACCACTGTACTTACCTACATGCCTCCAGCTTTCATCCAGACCACATCACACAATCCATTGTCTACAGCCAAGCTCCAATCCCTCAGACAGAGACAAACACCTACAGGATCTCTATCAACCATTCTTAAAACTACAGTACCCACCTGGTAAAGTGAAGAAACAGATTGACAGAGCCAGAAGAGTACCCAGAAGTCACCTACTACAAGACAGGCCCAACAAATAAAGTAACAGAACGCCACTAGCCATCACCTACAGTCACCAACTAAAACCTCTCCAGCGCATCATCAGGGATCTACAACCTATCTTGAAAGACGATCCCTCACTCTCACAGACCTTGGGAGATAGGCCAGTCCTCGCTTACAGACAGTCCCCCAACCTGAAACAAATACTCACCAGCAACTGCACACCACACAACAAAAACACTAACCCAGGAACCTATCCTTGCAACAAAGCCCATTGCCAACTCTGTCCACATATCTATTCAAGGGACGCCATCATAGGACCTAATCACATCAGCCAGGCCATCAGGGGCTCGTTCACCTGCACATCTACCAATGTCATATATGCCATCATGTGCCAGCAATGCCCCTCTGCCATGTACATTGGTCAAACCGGACAGTCTCTACGCAAAAAAATAAATAGACACAAATCTGACATCAGGAATCATAACATTCAAAAACTAGTAGGAGAACACTTCAGTCTCTCTGGTCACTCAATAACAGACCTAAAAGTGGCAATTCTTCAACAAAACTTCAAAAACAGACTCCAATGTGAAACTGCAGAACTGGAATTAATTTGCAAACTGGATATCGTCAGATTAGGCCTGAATAAAGACTGGGAGTGGTTGGGTCATTACAAAACCTAAACTTAATTTCTCCATTACTAATTTCTCCCTACTGTTACTCACACCTTGTCGAGAGTCTGTAATGGGCCACTCTTTTATCATTTCAGAAGTTATTTTTCCTCTATTGGTATCCTGCCCTTAATTGATTTATCTCGTTAGACTGACCCCACACTTGGTAAAGCAACCCCCATCCTTTCATGTATTTATACCTGATCCTGTATTTTTCACTTCATGTACCTGATGAAATGGGCTCTAGGCCACGAAAGCTTATGCTCAGATAAATTTGTTAGTCTCTAAGGTACCACAAGGACTCCTTGTTGTTAGGGCTTTAGCTGTCCATTAGCAGATTGTTAATGTCTTCAGAATTGTTAATTTAGCTACCTTTTTTGGAGCTTCCCTTTCGTTTCTTAACTCCTTTATCTTTGATTACAAAAAAGCACAAAATTTGATTTTAGACTTCTTTTCTTCAACTCCCCTACTCGCCATCCAGGGACCCCCTGGATAGGGTATGCCTGGTTTACCAGGCTTCAAGAAGTGTCTCAGTTGCAAGAGATCTATCCCAGTGACTGACGGACGCTCTCAGTGCATCCGCTATCTGGGAGAGAACCATATAAGTGTGGCTTATGCCAACAACTGAAGTTCAGATCCAGAAAGGCTAGAGAACTGAGACTTAAGCTTCTCCTAATGGAGGTGGCCCTTCAACCACAAAGCCTGGTTCCTTCATGTTCCAGCACATAGAATCATATTGCTCTGAAGAGGTACAGGAGGTGTTATTACACGGCAGGAAAATGGCTACCCAGCATACTTACCTACAAAAGTGGACCAGATTTCGAATGTGGTGCCAGCCCATAGGAGTCACTTTGGATACAGCCACTCTACCTGTAATCCTAGACTGTTTGGTGAATCTCAAGAAATCGGGACTCTATTAGCTCGCTAAAAGTACACTTAGCAGCATTAGCAACTTCCACCAGCAAGTAGAACGGTACTCCATTTTCTCCCTCCTGACAACAAAGAGGTTTCTCAAAGGGCTAGCAAACCTCTTTCCTCAACCCAGGCTTCCTACCCAACAATGAGATCTCAGTCTACTTTTAAAAGGACTATACCGCCCTTGGCCACTTGTTCTCTAACTCACCTTTTCATGAAGATGGTGTTTCTGATTGCCATCACCTCAGCAAGAAGGATTGGGTAGATAGTGGCTCTAAGGGCACATCCCCCCTTCATAGTATTCTTCCTGACAAAGTCACCCTCAGACCACATCTGAAGTTCCCCCCCCAAAGTGATTTGAGCATTTCACACAAACCAGCTGTGACGTTATTTGATATAATCTGGGACCATACAGAACATGGGTGCAACCAAGGTCCTGTAGTGGCACCAAATTTTATGTAAAGGAGGTCATATAAGGTGTCTTAAGACCAGGTTATGGGTTGCTGGTTATGATTATGCTGTCTATATGTATATATAATTTTGTAGTTGAAATTATGAGTATTGGCTCTATACTATCTGTATTTCAAATTTGTGCTGTGCTTCTGGGAGATATCCCAGACAGGTTGGTGTTAGCTCTGCCTAGCCTGCTTGATGGGCTATTAAGGACCATCAGCTACACAATTGACCCATTGAAAGAAGGCAGATACGTCTTGTGACTCAGCAAAGTATGCAGGGACTTGCCCATGTGACTCCAGACTCCATGTTGCTGTAATTTTCCATAGTAACAACAAAGAAGTGTTCTTACACCCGGAAAAGCCTATAAAAGGCTGATGCCTCATCTCCATCTTGTCTTCAATCCTTCTTCTCACCTCTGGAGGAACTTTGCTACAAACTGAAGCTCTGAACAAAGGACTGAATGACCCATCCCAGCGGGGGATGTACTCTAGAGACTTGATTTGAACCTGCAGTTTACTCCATCACTGCTACAAGCCTGAACTAAGAACTTTGCCATTACTGTATGTAATTGATTCCGTTTAACCAATTCTAGCTCTCATCTATATCCTTTTCCTTTTATGAATAAATCTTTAGATTTTAGATTCTAAAGGATTGGCAACAGCGTGATTTGTGGTTAAGATCTGATCTGTATATTGACTTGCGTCTGGGGCTTGATTCTTTGGGATCGAGAGAACCTTTTTTTCTTTTATTGGGGTGTTGGTTTTCATAACCATTCATCCCCCAGATGAGTGGCACTGGTGGTGATACTGGGAAACTGGAGTGTCTAAGGGAATTGCTTGTGTGACTTGTGGTTAGCCAGTGGGGTGAGACCGAAGTCCTCTTTGGCTGGCTGGTTTGGTTTGCCTTAGAGGTGGGAAAAACCCCAGCCTTGGGCTGTAACTACCCTGTTTAAGTGATTTGTCCTGAATTGGCACTCTCAGTTGAGTCCCATCAGAATTGCATCATCACATCAGCTCATTCACCTTCCAGTCATTTATCCCAAACCTCATCAGGATAACGGGGAAGCCATCCTGCATACACTTGACGTAAAGAGAGCCTTGGACTTCTATTTGGACAGGACAAAAACTTTTATAAAATCTCCGACTCTTCCTCTCTATCATGGTCAGGTCTAAAGGCACAGCAATTTCAGCTCAAAGACTCTCCAAATGGGTCTTGAACTGTATCAAACTCTGTTATCAGATTAATAATTTAGCACCTCCATCCACAGTCCACACACATGCTACGAGATCAGTTTCCTTGTCCGTCGCTTTCTCCAAGGGTATTCCTATATCCGAAATCTGCAGAGCAGCTACCTGGACATCTGCACATTCCTTTGCAGAACACTATGCCATCCTGGGGGACTCTGCTGCAGTCAGACACCAGATTCGATGCCACAATGCTATTAACTATAACAGACTTAACGGTGAAGTCCCAGCCTCCAGTACGGGATACTGCTTGGGAGTCACCTACAGTGGATCATCCATAGGAACACTGCTTGAAGAAGAGGAGGAAGTTACTCACATAAGAACACACATCTTGAAGAACCATCGCTGCTGCACAAGGTAACTTCTTCATATCTCAATCATTTACCTTCCTGGACTCCAGAATGTCACAGCCAATATGATCAGCAGGCACTTCTCCCAGGACTACAAATGGGAGCTGGACTTTCAAATTCCTCACAGGATATTCGAGTCTGGGTCCCTTTATGGCTGCACCCTAAATTCTTACCTAAAGTATTGTTGGATTTTCGTCTTAACCAAGGGATTCATCTACCAGTGTTTTCCCCAAACAATGTAAATCCCAGCATGAAACCTCTGTTCATACGTTAAGATACCAGACGGACACTGGCCTTTTATCTAGATAGGATCAAGCTATTTTGGAAATCAGCTAGACTGACTCCAGTACAGAAAGACCAAGTGGTTCATAATCTTTATGCAGAGACTGTTGAGATGGCGGTCTGGGGGTGTGGTTGCTCGCCAGAATGCAAGTGGTGCTCTGCCTCCTACCCCAAAGGATAAATGTGCGCTCTGCCCAATCACAGGTAACTTCCACAGCTTTGCTCAAAAACACTGAGAGATGCAGAGCTGCTACTGGGCTTCAGTGTGTACCTTGTCTAAACACTTGGTCCACAGCGTCAGAGATCATGTGACACTTAATTCTCCTGTACTGCTTCAGCCTTGGACTCAGTTCTGAAGTTCCCTCTTCCCTGTGAGGTACTGCTCAGGAAGCACCTGAAGTGGGGCACCCATAGGGAGAAAAGGTACTCACCCTGTACAGTAATGGTAGTTCTTTGAGATGTGTCCCCCTGTGGGTGCTCCACTACCCACCCTCCTTCTTCTCTCTTTTTTGGCCAGTTGGATAGAGAAGGAACTGGGGGCAGTTCACCCGTGCAGTCCTATAGTCCCTCGGTGTGCAGCACAAGGTTGTACAGAGTGCATGCATGGGCCGACCATACACTGCTAATGGAAAAGCTCTGATCACGGGTTTGCGAGGCTCCTGCGCACCTGAAGAGGCGCACCCATAGGGGGACACATCTCAAAGAACAATTACTGCACAAAGTGAGTGACCTCTTCTGTTGTGACACTCAGTGGTGCGTAGGTGTTGGACTTAGGCACCCAAAGTCAGTTTGTGAATCTAGCCTTTTGTCCATGACTTGTTTTGAACTCTCACTTCCTCACTGCTTCAGTGTATGGTTGCTCTTCTCTGTGCTCCCTCCAGTTTGGAGTTCTAGTAATGTGTGCCGAGCACTGACACCAGTACACCAAGTGCAGGCTCCAGGGCTGTATAGGAAGGGCCAATGTCAAAGTTAGAATCAGGACTCACAGTTTGTCAGACCACTCTGTTTTATTAGCACAGCGCTC
>NC_133775.1:111476111-111511403 GCF_003597395.2 Chelonoidis abingdonii | reverse complement strand
CTTATCCATTTAGATACATTTATTCCCACTGCTTCCCAAGTGTCATTGCTGTTCCACGTTTTGTTAAATGGACAAGGTCCTCCAGTGAGGTCTGGGGAATTAAGTGGGAATAAATGTATCTAAATGGATAAGTGTGGTGGAGGGAAAAGGACAGGAACACCAGCTTGAGAGTGCGCTGGGATGTGGCTGCAGACCCAGCATTTAGAAATATTAAGGGTCTGAGCTATCCACACTTGCTGCTGGATAAAAGAATTGTCATTGTGGTCTCCCCAGACCTTAAGACACCAGCAGCCGAGGAACAGGTGCCACCAGAGGCGCATGTTGGAGGCAAGGCCCTTCTGATTCTGACAACCTCAACTGAGGGAACCGCATTGACGGTTTTATGTCCACCAGGCAGCAGGCACTAGGCTCACTATTGCTTCTTTTGGTGGGCCTTGCTTTAAGTTGTCGTCTGCTTTTGGTAACCCTTACGAAAGTGTAGATTGTAAGGTATTGCAGGCTGTTCCTCTATGTCGTCTTCTGGAGTCAAAACTGACTCTGTGCAGTTCTGAGGTGTTGATTGGTTCGCCGGGGAGGGTGTCTTCTTACACTATGAAGCATGTATCCACACTGTGATGCCAGATAGTTTAACAGCTGTCTGGGTAGTAAGCAGTACCTGATGAGGACCCTTCCACCGAGGTTCCAAGGCGTGTTTTCGATGGTGGTGCCGTACGTAGACCCGGTCACCTGGCTCAAGGTTATGGCAGGCGTCAGAGGTGGGTTCTGTCAGCCAGACAGCTCGAACCTGTGAATGGAAGTGACTTACAGCTTGCATTAATCCCTTGCAATAATGGAGTGTACTATGAGTCAAGTTCAAGTCTGGGACTGGAGTAATGGTAGCCCAGCTCGCAAAGGGCGTCCCATAACAATTTCAAAAGGACTCAGTTTATGCCTTTGGGATGGAGTGGATCGCATTTCCATAAGGGCTAGTGGTAAAGCTGCTGGCCAGCTTAACGCTGTGGAGTCACAAAACTTAGCAGGCTTATTCTTAAGTACACCATTTCGCCTTTCCACAGCACCTGCACTTTGTGGGTGGTAGGGACAGTGGAGCAGGTGTGTGACATGTAATATACGATACAGGTGTTGGACAATTTGTCCGGTAAAATATGTACCCCGGTCACTGGACAGAGTGGCAGGAATGCCATTGGCAGGCATAATATGATTTAACAAACATTTAGCAATGGACAGTGAGTCTGCCTTGTGACAAGGAAAGGCTTCAATCCAACCAGAAAATAAACATACCATAACCAAAATAAATTCATATCGTTGACACTTAGGCATTTGTACAAAATCAAGTTGCCGATGCAAGAAGGGTGCTTGGGGCAAGCCCCAGAATCCCTGAGCCACTTTTACAGGTTTACCAATATTGTGGCTTTGGCAAGTGGTACAGGCGGCATAGTGGTGGGCTGCAAAAGAGCTGAAATGGGGGGCCCACCATCCCGCCTTAGTTACAGCAGAGACCATGCCCTCCTTTCCGACATGCGAAACACCGTGTAGCAGGGCGGCCAGCGATGGGTAGAATGAAAAGGGGGCCACAAAGGCACCAGTGGGCGAACGCCAAAGGGAATCAGGATGTAGAGAGCAACCCTGGGCAACCCAGGAGTCTTTTTCAGTTTCTGGGGCAGAGCCCTGGAGCAGGGTGAGGTCAGTGAGGGACGACGGTGGTATAGAAACAGAGGGGGAACCTAGAAATGCATCTGGGGAAGGTTCTATGGCAGCAGCATGTTTAGCAGAGGTATCAGCAAATGCGTTACCCTTAGCAACATCAGTATCCGCGGTCGAGTGGCCAGGGCCCTTAACAATAGCTAGGGCAGAGGGAAGTAAAACTGCATACAGGAGAGCAGCAATATAGGGGCCGTTTTTAATAGGGGTACCGGCAGAGGTAGGGAAACCCCGAGCTTGCCAGAGGGTGCCAAAGTCATGTACAACCCCAAAAGCATAGCGGGAGTCAGTGTAAATGGTGGTGGAGCGTCCCTCCGCCAAAAAGCAGGCACGGGTGAGGGCAACTAATTCAGCAACTTGCGCTGAGGTTACAGAAGGTAAAGGCGCAGCTTCTAGGGTTTCAGAAAGTGACACTACAGCATATCCTGCAAAGAGACAACCTTGGTTGTCTCGAAAACAGGACCCATCAGTAAACAAAACAAGGTCAGAGTTAGGGAGAGGGACATCAGAAAGGTCAGAGCGCGGGACGGTGACAGCAGGGACAGTTGCAAGGCAGTTGTGAGGATCACCATCATTAGACAAGGGAAGGAGAGTGGCAGGAGTTAACTGAGAACAACGCTTTATGGTGATATATGAAGCCAACAGCAATAGAAGTTCATACCTAGTAAGGCGAGCAGAGGAGAGGTGGCTTGTATTGCGTTGTAACAGCAGAGTTTCCACAGAGTGAGGGACCATAAGAGTAAGGGAGCGGTGAAGGACAAGGGATTCAGACATTTCGACTAGGCGTGCTGCGGCAGCCACAGCACGCAGGCAGGGGGTAGACCTTGGGCGACAGGGTCCAAAGTGGCAGAGAAATAAGCCACTGGGCGGTTCTTGCCTCCGTGCACCTGAGTGAGAACTCTAAGTGCACATCTAGATTGTTCATGGCAGAAAAGGGTAAAAGGCTTAGAATAGTCTGGCAGCCCTAAAGCAGGAGCAGAACCCAAACCTTGTTTGAGGGAAACAAAGGCAGAGTCTGCTTCAGGTGGCCATGGCATGGGATTAGGCACAGAGAGTCGAGTGACTTCCTGTAGAGGTTTTGCAAGGGAGGCATATTGGGGAATCCATTGCCTGCAAAATCCAGCCATGCCCAAAAATTTTCAGACCTGGCTTGGGGAGCAGGCTTGGGGAAAGCTAAGGATAGCCTGGACGCGGGTGGGAGAAAGCATACGGGAACCGTGGGAGAGGAGAAAACCAAGGTATGTGACAGAGGCTTGACAGAGATGTAGTTTAGAGCGAGAAGCCTTGTGACCTTTGTTTGCTAGGGCAGTAAGGAGCACTAAAGAATCAGTTTTTGAGGCAGATAATGAGGGGGAACAGAGGAGAAGATCATCTACATATCGGACTAGAGTGGACCCGGATGGGAAAACAAGGTCAGCTAGGTCTCGGGCTATTGCCTGGGAAAAGTAAGATGGACTTTCCATATACCCCTGAGGGGGCGTGGTCCATGTATATTGCTGTCCCTTGCAGGAAAAGGCAAAGAGGTCCTGGGAGTCAGGGTGAACCGGAACAGAAAAGAAAGCAGAACACAAATCAACAACAGTAAAAAGAGTTGCAGCTGGTGGGATAGAAGCCAGGATCGTTGCTGGGTTTGGGACAACAGGAAAAGCGGGTATGACAATACGATTAATGTCTCGAAGGTCCTGAACAAATCGCCATGATTTGCCTTCAGCTTTTCGAACGGGGAGGATAGGGGTGTTACAGGGACTGGAACAGGGAACAATAATGCCTTGCTCCCGCAGGGCAGTTATGACCAGAGCAATGCCAGCCTCTGCCTCAGGGTTTAAAGGGTACTGAGATAGGCGAGGCAGGGGTTTGGAAGAGTGAACAGTAATGCAGACGGGGTCAGTATTTAAGCGGCCCACCTCAAAGGGATGGGCTGGCCACAGAGAGGATGGGACCTGCGAAATTAGGTGTTCAAGGGACGGGACCAGTGGGCAACAAGGGACCAGAGTGGAAAGGGGCGTTTCAGACAGCAGGGAGGCTACAGAATCACTCAGGGAGGACTGGGGAATTTGTAAATAGACTCCATCCGGGGAACAGTATATGGTGCAGCCAAGCTTACATAACAGATCCCGACCCAAAAGGTTTACCGGAGTGGAATCAGAGAGAAGGAAGGCATGATCCGCAGAAAGGGGACCAACCTGGACCGGTAGAGGCTTTGAAAGGGGATAAAGGGTTGGGACTCCCGTAATGCCCACAGCAGACACGGTTTTTCTGGAGTGGGGAACCGCAGGTAGGTCGTAGTATGAACTGCAGAGAGCGAAGCTCCCGTATCAACAAGGAACGGGAGAGACAGATCATTGATAGTTAACACACACTCATCCGTGGGAGTGAGAGGTAGTAAAAGAGCTAAAATTTCCTGCGGTTCCCCGGTGTCCCATCATTGCTGTGGGGCAGAGTATGGCTGGGGACTGGCTGGCTGTGCTGGCAGGGGGTCTAACTGATTATTCACAGAGTTACCAGGCCGGCTGGGACATTCGTTCTTCCAATGTCCCTGCTGTTTACAGTAATTACAAACATCCCCATAACCCGAAAATCCAGTTCCCTGGCTTCTCCCACAACCACGCCCCGTCCCTGGTATTTTCCCCATCCCGGATACTGTTTGCCCTGCCCTGAATAATGCTGTATTTGCAAGGCCATTAACTGTTGAGCTGATTGTTCTTCCTTTCCTTTTAAAGTACGTTGGCAGTGCTCTGCCACTGTTCGCAATTTGTCCATGGTTTCAGTCTCCCACCCAACACTTATTCATTTTAGCATATTGCCAGTAGCAGGCAGGAGGCCATTAACAAACGCACTAGCCAGGGCGTCCTGTCCATTTCTACCTGGTTGCTGTATACTAGAATGTTGCAGAAAAATGTCAGTTAGCCAGGTGCGATAGTCGCCTGGGTTTTCTCTCTGTCATTGCTTACAGCCATTTATGGCCATCCAGTTGGTTTTAGGAGTCCATACCCGAGGAATGGCTTCAAATAGATTTTTAGCCCATTCTTTACACTTTTTTCAGTATTCAGCATTAGGACCAGTGTCTGGTAAAGTAGAGTGGTGATCAGCAGCAAGCCAATCTGCTGCTGCTGTGAGCCATTTTTCATGCTCAGTAGGGGCTGCTGCAAGTAGCTTGCACGGCTGCAGGAGGTCTGCCTCAGAGGGTTCATAGGTATCACATACTAACAAAAATTCCTCTGCAAATTTGGTAGGATTTTCTCGGGGCTTTGGAAAGCCTTTTACAATTGAAAGGAGCTTTGTGCGAGTCCAGAGTTTATAGCTGTGATAAGCGTCTATCTCAAATCTGGACCTTAGCGTCCAAAATCTGGGTGCTTACTATGGACTCCCCCAAGCTTTCTACCAGCTTGGATCTTATCTCGCTGCCACCATCTGAAGTTTTTCCAGGGTTTCGGCCTCCTCTCGGGTTCCCCAAACCTTTCCTTGGAGAACCTCCTCTCTGGTCTCCCCAACTCCCCCTGGAGAGATCCCCAAGACCCAGAAGTCTGAGTCTTACCGGCAAGGTAAATACCTCCCTTCCCCCTTCTTCTCCCCCCTGATGCAAGCCTTCAACACAAGGGAACAGAGATAATCCTACCTCTTTCCCTCCCACCACTCGCTGGTGCTGCCGAGCCCCCCTCCGTAGATCTAACACAACAAGAATCTCCTTCCCTTGTACCTTAATCTACCCAGAGAGAAAACTCAACCCAAGTCTTAAAAAGAAAAACTTTTAATTATAAAAAAAGAAAGAAAATACAGATAAACTAAACACGCATTAAGAGAATCAATCAGGGAATATGGCTTATAAGAAAATAGGAATAAGCATCTGATTTTTAAAAAGATAGCCGAATTATAAACCATCCAGCAAAACAACACACATGTAAAAAACAAAACAAAGCCTATACACAGCTCTATAAGCCTGTGCCTAACATTTGTACCACAAACTTGTAGCGGAAAGTTAGAAAAAAGAATTGGAGTTAGAAGAAAAGCTGTTTCACTCCATAGCTGGGAGAAACAAAAGACTCAGAGTCCCCAATTCCCGCCCCTGACTTTTAAAAAATCCAGTTCTCTGATTGGTCCTCTGGTCAAGTGTTTGGTTCCCCCTTTACAGGTAAAGAAAATTTAACCCTTACCTATCTACTTATGACAATAGCTCCAAGTGGGACCCCCGTCTTGGCCTCCAGTATGCAGGATTCGGAGGGGAGCCTGAATATTTTTAAGGCCCAAGCGCAAGCTTTTACGAGGCAGAGCGAGTCCAGAGGAATGGGCTTCGGCAGTACCGGATGATCCAGACGGGTCTGAACTGGATATCTCTGCGAATTGTTCCTGAGCTGGGGGCGTGGGTGGCCATCTATTGATTCGACACAAGGCTGCCAGGCCAATTAATGTGTCGTCTTCATCCTCGTCCCCGGAATCTAGCAAGGGGTTTTCTTCGTCTTTTACCACCCAGAGACAGGAGTATGAAGGGGGGTCTGCTCTAAGAACCAGCTAAAGGGGAGCACTCGGTCTAGTGGTGGGAGAGGAGGTTTCCAATAAAGCTTTTAACTTATCATTTGAATCTTTGAGAGAGGCAAGTTTCGATTCTGTCTATCTACGATTTGCCTCTTCCCACCATTGCATGAAACAATCGACCTCTCCTTTTGTCAATTTAGTTTTAGATTGGCTGAGTTTGTCTTTTAAGACATCTACTTGGTCCTTGTCCCAAGATCCTAACAGTGGCCACTGAGTTTTTGGATCTCCCTGAGTTAGCCTAGACCATTTTTCCAGAAATTTACAGGAGTCCGGACTCTTCCTAAAATACATAAAATGAGACAGCGTTCCTTTAGGGAACTGCCCTGACTTAGACGTCTGGTTACCCATACAGGAGGACTTTACACACCAATCACACAAGAAGGAAATTCGGGTTCGTTAGAGTGATGCCCGGTGCAACACACAAAAGGAGCCCACAGGCTACTGCGTCAATCGCCCTTGCTTTCACACCAAGGGTTTTACCCAAGGTGCGGTGCGGCTGCGATTTTGCAGATTTCACTCACTCAGACCGCAGGGACGGGAACCCCTTGGTTGGCCGATCCCCAGACAGAGACGGCACCTAGACTCAAACACTCCACAGAGAGGATGGATAGACACAGAGACAGGACAGTCCTCAGTCCGGATAAAACACAGAAATAATTACCTGACCAGATTCCTGATGTCAGATCCCGAGATCCCTACCAGAACAGAGTGGGAACCAACAGGTTCGGTGGCATAGACTTCACTGTGGTTGTGCACCCTTCTGTTCAGGAGGAGGACCGCTCGGGCCAAATGCCCAGATGCCGGCTGCCACTGTTGTCCCACAAACAGTCAGGAATCACACGGCCCCAGTGAAGACGGTTGCCATCTCAGTGGGACCTCCAAATTCTCAAAGTTAGAATCAGGACTCACAATTTGTCAGACCACTCTGTTTTATTAGCACAGCGCTCTGCCAGTAACACCCAGATAATGTGAGTGGCCATGCAAGACCCAAACAGTCATTTATACAGATAAAAGAGCGGGAATTAGACAAAGGGGCAAAGAAAGCAAAACAGTAAAATTCACCTGGGGCACGGCATGCGTATTCTACTTCCTTACTAACTCTTATCGAGCTAAGGCTAATACTTCACCAAT
The DNA here is from genome assembly GCF_003597395.2 of Chelonoidis abingdonii. NCBI lineage: Eukaryota > Metazoa > Chordata > Testudines > Testudinidae > Chelonoidis > Chelonoidis abingdonii. Next base: position 111,504,041 of record NC_133775.1, on the reverse strand, counting down.
TGCCCTTAAACGGTGCAATTGTTCTGTTAATGTCTGTATTCCTGATACCTGGATTGCAGCATTCCAACAATTTTGCTTAAAGGTACAGACAGCATTTCTTTATTCCTTTCTATTTTCACAATATAATTCATTCTACTTTCACACCAGTTACAGGCTTATGCTGCCTAGGATCACACTGATGTTCTTGTATCATCGTATTGTGTTGTAAACTTGTCTCATTTGCGGTTCCCCTCTCCTTAGTCTCCCAATCACTCCTGTTTTGCAAGGTTCCCCTTGCCAGTGAGGAGCTGAGTTTCAGATCCTTTTTCCCCCAGATGGATTAAGTACATTTTTTAAAGATGAAGCTCATTCTCTTCACGGCCTGTGTTTCTAATCATGGTCATCCTCTTCCACCTCCCACTTCACCCATCAATTCTGTAATGATTTCAAAAGAAAGTAAGAAATATGTAGTCCTTATAATACGCCCCCTCATCACCACGGCTTTTTCCCGTAGCACCATTAGATTCTTGTTCTTTATAGATATTTTTCTTAACGTGCCATTTTTAATCACAAGGGAATTGGGGTTGATTTGACAGGTGCTAATTACCAGGATCATGCCTCTTTCCTTTTCTGCTCAGTGTCACTTTTTTTTTTTTCCAGAAGTAATTGCAAGTTAATTAGCCATGTGCTACATATCACCCAAATCCCCAGTTTCTTTCCAGCTTTCTTAAGCTCTTGACATTTTCCTCTTGCGAACTGGGCCTAAGAATTCCAGTGTTTGGGGTTGCAGAGAGACAAAAATGAGGCCTCTATCTCAGGGAGAGTGCCCACCCCCATCCAGGCACGTTTAGGGGAGTCCTTAGGTATGTACAGTTGAGTTTCATGCCTCCTTCCAGACCCATGGATTTAACCAACATAAAGAGGCGCCTCTCCAAGGGCCAGATCTGGACCACAGCCCAATTCCAGCGCGACCTCATGCTGATGTTCCAGAATGCAGTGATGTATAACAGCTCTGACCATCACGTGCACCGCATGGCTGTGGAGATGCAGCAAGACGTCCTGGAGCAGCTTCAGCTTCTGGGTGAGACCCTCCTGTGCTCAGAGGAAAGGCTGAGCTGTAGGAGACAGTAGGGAGATGGTCAGATGAGGGGCCTGTTTTGGGGGGTAATACCCTCCCCCAGCTGTTCCAGACCCTGTTCCGCTGCCCTGTACTAGCAGTGATTTCTCACAGTCCATGGGAATGGCAGCTATTGCGCCTTGATGCCAGGAAGCTGGATTAAAAAAACTAAATGCAATTTCTAGATTCCTGGGGCCTCCTCTGCCCTGGAAAGGACATCCCCTTCCTTGGCTTGGGGTGGGGCTGGGCACACACTCCCTGAGCTGGATGCCCCCTTTCTTGGCTGGGGTGGTGGTGATGTTCCCAAGGTTTGGGGACCTTTCCCAGGCCACTAAAGTAAGATGCCATCCCCAAAGAAAGGAGGTGTATAGCCCTTGGTCACTTTTAAGAGTTCCTGTGATGGAGTCTGTACCTCGGTCCCTAATTCATTGTTTAGCACAGTGGAGAATGGGAGGGTGTATTGAAGATGATGTCAATCTGCATAGGTGAAAGGACAATACTGAAATTGACTGAGGCAGAGCTGTGCATACTGTTTGTGAAATGCAGGCTCTGCATAAGGTCATTTAAGCCTTTGAAAGGTGGCTGTTATGGCTTTTTGTTTCTGCAATGTAATCCCTGTAATGAGGACATCAGGGGAAACAGCTACAAGGCCTTTCAAAATCTGTTTAATCTCAGGTCACACACACTAACGTGCCTTAATCATAATCATATGGCTATTGCATGATGTCACCACAGGTCAGAGTTAAGGTTGCTAATGGTGCATTTCCAACCCTTAACACAGTGTAATCTAAACTTGAATTTCCTGGGTTTGTAATGTTTGGTTTGGGGATTGTTACAACACTTCTGTAAATGTTTTTACCCTTCCATCACTGATATGTATGCTTGTTTTTAACTGCATTTTTGGCTTGGAATCTAGGTCATTTTGTAAACACAGAGCAAAGCCACCCTTTTCTCTACTTTTAATAAATCTTGCGTGTGAAGTTGTGGTAATCTCACACAGTCGTCCCCAGAAAGAACTCCTTAACTACTACAGGGGAAAGTTTCTGGAACCCACATGCCCCTCAGTCTCAGCCTGGAGGTCCTATCCCAGGCAGCTACTGCCATAGACTCTCAGGGTTGGAAGGGACCTCAGGAGGTCATTTAATCCAATCCCCAGACAGATTTTTGCCCTGATCCCTGAGTGGCCCCCTCAAGGATTGAGCTCACAACTCCAGGTTTAACAGGCCCATGCTCAAACTCCTGAACTAGCCCTCCCCTGCCTTAAAATAAAGTAGAATAGTTTCAACAGGCAAACTCGAGAGAGCTCCCTCTTCAAAGAGTAACTCAGCACTCATAGGACAGCCACGCTACTAGGAACACAGTGAGATTTGACCCTGCTTCGCAAACGCCCCAGGCCAACACTCCGGCTGGAAAGGCACTCTTGAAATGCCGAAGGGAGAGGGGCTTTGCAGTGCCTCGGGGCTCGTTCCCTGCCTTGTTCTGTCCTCCCTGCAGGTGCTGAGGAGCCAGAGAGGTTGGGCTGGGGTGACAAGCTGGAGTCCAAACTTGATGCCTGAATTCTGGTGAAAAGCCTGGTCGGTGCCCAGAAGTTAGGGACTCTGCTCCTGTGCTAGATTCCCTCTTGGGCTGGGGCTGCTCCCTGCCCCCCACCGGGCCTAGGACCCCGTCTCTTTGCTGCCTGGGGCCGCCCCCGGCGGGGCGCCGGTGCCCCGGGCTGGGGCGGGGCCGAAGAGGCCCGAGACGCGCGCACACGCGGCTCCCGCAGGCGCGCGTCTCTGACGATAGCAGGACGGTCACGTGCCTCCTTCCCTTCCTGCAGGCTGGGCGCGTGGGGCCCGCGCGGCCAGGCCGCCTCCGCGGGGGGCAAACCAGGGGAGGGTTATTGGCTGGGATGGAGTCGGGCGGAGTCTGTAGCCAGGTCCTTCTCAGTGCGCACGCGCGGAAGTGGGGCCGGGGTGCGGGGCACGTGTCTGTCGATCATGGCTCGGGAGAAGCAGCTGGAGCCGGAGCCCGAAGTGGCGCCGGAGCGATCGTACCAGGGGCTGCTGGGGAACCTGAACCCGATCGCGCGGCCGCTGGCCTCCCGCAAGCTCACCCGCAAGCTCTACAAGTGCATCAAGAAAGGTGGGGCCGGGCAGCCGGGAGTCCACCCCGGAACGAGACACGGGCCAGGGGACCGGGTAGTCCTTGGGGGGCAGCCGGGAGCCCACCCCGGAACGAGACACGGGCCAGGGGACCGGGTAGTCCTTGGGGGGAGCCGGGAGCCCACCCCGGAACGAGACACGGGCCAGGGGACCGGGTAGTCCTTGGGGGGAGCCGGGAGCCCACCCCGGAACGAGACACGGGCCAGGGGACCGGGTAGTCCTTGGGGGGCAGCCGGGAGCCCACCCCGGAACGAGACACGGGCCAGGGGACGGGCAGCCCTTGGGGGGCACCGGGAGCCCACCCTGGGAACAAGACGGGCCAGGGGACAGGCCTGGGGCCCGACAGACCTTGGGGGGAGCCGGGAGGCCACCCTGGGAATGAGACACGGGCCAGGGGACAGGCCTGGGGCCCGACAGACCTTGGGGGGAGCCAAGAGCCCACTGTGGGAACGAGACACAGGCCAGGGGACGGGCAGCCCTTGGGGGCAGCCGGGAGCCCACCCGGGAACCAGACATGGGCCAGGAAACAGGCAGCCCTTGGGGGAGCTGGGAGCCCACCCCGGGAACAAGACACAGGCCTGGGGAGCGGGTTCAGAGGGGGAAAGGGGCCAGGAGCCCCGCTGAGCCCGAGCTGAATTCTGATGGCCTATTTCTCTTCCAGCGGCGAAACAAAAGCAGATCCGGCGGGGAGTGAAGGAAGTTCAGAAATTCATCAACAAGGGTGAGAAAGGGTAAGAACCCACTAGCCCAGCTAGAGCTACCCCCTGCGCTCCCCAGGAGCTGGGCGCTGAGCGGCCGCAGTATCTGACAAGGCAGGCGCTGTCAGGGTACTCAGCTCTGACAGCACCGGCCTTTAGCATTTCACCGTGTCCCATGGCCAGATATGCTTTGCTGAGACAGCAACAGCGCTGACCCTGGCCCCTTTTGTGACCAATCACCACCTCCTCAGCGCTTCTTGGCTTTCAGGTGCTGGTTCCCGTCTCCCGCTACAGCTGCTGATAGGTCTCCTCTCTCTGCTGTTTCAGGATCATTGTCCTTGCTGGAGACACGCTGCCTATTGAAGTTTATTGCCACATCCCCATCATGTGTGAAGACAGGTCCCTCCCCTATGCTTACATCCCCTCCAAGTCGGTAAGGGGGGAGGGGGGGCTCTCTGGGGTTGGGGGAATTACCCCTTCTTGGGCACCAAGAGGGCATGAAACAGTCTAGCAGGATAACAAGTTATGGCTTAGGTGGTGCCTCCTTCACCCCCTCCCCTCCACCCTCCTTTCTCTTTCTGGTGCTAAGAAACTTTTGCCCAGGGCATAAAACCCAGGTCTTTGCTGCTGTTCCCCTACAGCTCCCTAAAATCACCCATTTGAGCTAAGGGATCCCTAGCAGTGACACTTTGCAGCAGAGCTGGGCAAACACTTTGGCCTGAGGGCCACATTGGGGTTGCAAAACTGTATGGTGGGCTGGGTAGGTGAGGCTGTGGCTCCCCAAACAGCCTGGCCTCTGCCCCCATCCACCACTTCCCCCCACTCCTTATCCCCTGCCTGACCCCACCCCCCGTTCCCATTCCCCTGACTTCCCCAACCCCTATCTACATCCACCCCCTGACAGGCCCCCTGAGACTCCCAGGCCTATCCAATGGCCTCTTCTTCCCTGTCCTCGGACCCTCCGCCCCCATCCAACTGCTCCCTGTCCCCTGACTGCGCCCCAGGACTCAGAGCAGCAGAAGCTGGCAGCCCAGCCAGAGCCAGTCGTGTTGCCCACACAGACAGCAGGGGAGTGGCCGGGGGCTACCCTCCCCGGACGGGAGTTCAGGGGCTGTAGTTTGCCCACCTCTGCTCTACGGGCTGTTTGTCATCCTGCTTCAAGGGTGAGGTTGAACGGGGGACACTGCCTACCACTGAAGCCATTATTTTGCCAGAGCTAATGCAGCCAGGCAAGTGATTTAAGCTGTTGGGTAATACTGTGAAGTGTGCTCTAGTCTATGGGCCAAAGAAGGCTTTCACCTTTGGTCCTAAAGCATTATTTGCCCAGCTGCAGCCAGGAGATAGCGATGTTCTGTTCTTATCTGGCAGCTCCTTTAAACTGTCCAAATAACACAATAAAAAAAACCCAAGGGGAACCCTACACAATCGTTTCTGAGGGGGTGTCTCCAGCTGACATCCTTAGGGCTTTAACCTGCCTTCAACCTGGCAAGACATTGGCCCTGCTGACTTCGTGCCATCCTTGCAGCGTACAGCTGGACGTTCCTGGAGCAGCAAGGAGAGGCTCGGGGAGGAGTTGGGAAGATAAGAAGTCCCTCTAACACAGCGGACCCCCAAATGGGGTCATGCCCTGGCAATCCCTACTGTGCAATGAGTGCTGTCTTGCTCTGCACAGCGTGGCCTCACCTCTGTGGTGTGTGCAAGGTCACGGTGCATGGATGCCATTTTGTTCTATGAAATAGCATCCTCAACACAGCATGACCTCACACGCCGCACAGCTACAAGGTCACGCTGTGTGGAGGATGCCATTTTGCGCCTCAGAATGATGTACTCGATACCCTCAGGGGTCCCAGGAGAAAATAATTCAAATGGGGTTGTCCCACAAAAAGTTTGGGAACTCTTGCTCTAACTTGCAGGGTGGGACACGGGGAGACTGCTCCGCTGTGGGAAGGTTGCTTTACAATCTGGTTCAATCACTTTAGGGCGGGGGTGAGTGTAGGGTCAGGGGAGCCATGTTCTCCCCTGTGGGGTGGAGTGCAGGGGTTTGCTCTCCCCCACAGAGGAGTGGTCGGGTTCCCACTCCTCCCCCTGGGTGGGGCTATCTGCTGATGGAGGTCACCAGCAGCTTTCCTGGGCATGCCTGATATCCTCTTCCTCTTCTTCAGGATCTGGGAGCAGCTGGAGGCTCAAAGCGCCCAACCTGTGTGATAATGATCAAGCCACATGAGGAGTACCAGGAGGCATATGAGGAGTGTTTGGAGGAGGTTGGGTCCCTTCCTGTCCCCCTGTGAAGGACCTGGGGAATACCTGTGCTGGAGCTTCTGGCTGGCTGGGCCTGCGCTGCCCCAGCAACATTCGCTGGCCTCCGAAGACTTTACAAAATGAAACATGAGCAACTTGCTGGGTGCTCAGTGTGGCGGGGAGGGGGCTGCATGGACCCTGGGTTTAACTAAAAAAAATTGTTCTGAAATAATTGAGTAGCAGCTGCTGAGGATGGGGGCAGTTGGTGACTAACCTCCCCCTTGAAGGGGGGGGGAGAGCAGGCTTCCTGGACAGGCTAGCATTCCTATGGGGGATGAGCCCAAGCCATGAGCAGCAAGTCAGCCCTGTTCTGTTGTGGATGAAATAAATGTATTTGTACAGCTGTTTGCTGGGGTTGTTAGTAAAGTTGCTGTTGGAGGCACCCTGGCTTTAAGGCTACATTCAGAGCATGAGGCTGATGTACCATCACCAGCAGGGCTGGGCCTGAAGGCTGGATAATGGAAAGGGGGGGAGGAACAGGGATGACTGTGTAGAAACTGCCTTCTTTCTGGCCCATCAGCATTTGCTCTGGAATAAATACAGTCCCTTCCACTGGGTGCAGAAGGGGCTGGTGTCCCTTTCAGTCAAGCCCAGACACAGCTAGGTGGGAACCATTGTGTTTGGGCCTTGGACCGGTGGTAGGAGCCTGGGCTAAATGAACAAGAGACTACAGTGAATTTGGCTAAATGAACGTAGGCAGGACCCATGCCTACCTATTGTAACATGCACTCCCCAACCATGGCACATGGCTGACTGATGGCCTCTCTCTGCATCAAAAATATGAGCCTCCTGTGTGCGTCCTTGCGGGAGCACGGGGGGAGAGGAATTCGGACTCATCTCTCCAGCCCTTGGACCAGTCCCCACAGCCCTTGGTTATGCCCAGGCTGCTGACGGGGGTGGGGAGGTATTGAGGACTCATACACATTTCTTCTCCCCCTGGTGGGGAGATGGCTCCAGCATGTGGGATGTCTGCAGCTCTGAGGCCATGTCTAGACTACGCGCCGTATCGGCGCGTTAAAATCGATTGCTCGGGGATCAATATACCGCGTCTAATCTAGACGGGATATATCGATCCCTGAGCGCGCTTATATCGATTCCGGAACTCCACCAATCCCAGCGGAGTTCGATCCCGCACGGTGAGGATGGGTGAGTAAATCGATTTTAGATATTCGACTTCAGCTACGTTATTCACGTAGCTGAAATTGCGTATCTAAAATCAATTTTACCCTATAGTGTAGACCAGCCCTGAGACTCCAGCCTCACTGCCTGTCAGTCAGCCACACATGAGGTGATTGTGCAGCATTGTCACATGCGTTGATTCTATCCTAGTTGGTGCAAAAAAACCCTCCACTCTTCCCTGCTACCACCCCGATGTGCCCCACTGCTGTGCTGGCCGGGGCTGTGGGCAGCCTGGAATGACAATGAGTTATGACCTACCCCAGCCTCTCATTCAGCTGGCCCAAAGGGCAGCAGATTTCCTCACTGAGGGCTGCTGAGCCCAGGGGTCAGGTACTGACCAGCTACCAGGCACCTTGTACCCTGGAGCACCAGGGAGCTGCTCCGTGTGCCTGGAAGCGCTTCAGACACCATCCGAGCCAGATCTGAAAGCCATTGGGGCAAATAAACAAGGATGAGCAACCAACTGCTCTGCTCTTAGCAGCAGGTACTGGCACGTATCCTGGCTGTACAGGCTGGGCCCCCACCACTACTGGACTCCAGCCATCACTGCCAGATATGGGTGAGGGGAGACAGGGCTGCAGAGCTACTGCTGCATCCACACCAGGCTCACGGCCCAGTCTCTGTGGCCAGGCCAGCCTTGCCCCCAGAACAGCCCCAGCACCCTGAGCTCTAGCCTAAATCCACCAGGTGTAGCCATCATGCCACACTTCTGTACCCTCTACAGGCTTGGAGCCTGCTTCTGGAGCCCAAGCCAGGGCACAGGCAGGCTGCCGCTACCCAGGGCTGTAGAATGTTTCTGTACAGAGCTCAGTGCAGCTGCAGTGCGCAGGCGAACTTAACCCTTGGGCTAGATGCAGATAGGTCACCAGAAGAATTGTTCCATTAACCTAATTCCTGCTGCTCAGGGAGGTAAATTAGGCAACAGAAAAACTCTGCCCTTGCTGTAGGACGTGCCTCCGTTATAGCACCACCGCGGCACAGCCCTTTACCTTGATACCATCTGCTCATCAGCAGGGCAGCCCCTGTGAGCTGGGAGAGGTAGTGGCAGCTGCAGTGCTAAACATCCATGGAAATGTTGTGCCTGGAGGCAAAGCAAACGATTGCTCTGCGCTCAGCAGTGGCAGGCCCAGAAGCCCCGGCTGTACACACTGCATCCCATGCAGATGGTGGGGCAGGCAGGAAGGGGTGCATAAATAATGAAAATGTTTGAGGCTCAGTGTATCCCTAGGAAACGTGGTACTTGGGAACGAGCTGTTCAGGCTGAGAACACAGCGACGGGAAAACAGGAATTTGTCACAGGACTGTAATTTTAAGTTAGTCTTGTGAATAAACGCTCAAAGACTAGAGTGTCCCACTTGTAACAAAAAGCAAATCTGTGAATGATCACTAAGCATGATGGCACTGACATCCCAAGCAGCAGAATGTACACAAAAGAAGCCTAAAGAAAGAGCATGTGACTGAATACCACAGTGAAAATGATGTCAGTGATTTGGAAACCAGCATGAGTATAAGAAATGGCCAGGATTCAGGCACTTGGTCAATGATTTAAAGCCCATTCAAACTTCAGCTTCAGTGCTGCGATATTTTGCCCCATCTGCAGAGATGCTTCTAAAGGAGGGCTGGGTGTGGCAGGGGCCTGACTGAATGCCAGTCTTTATGCATCCAGGGCTGTGACAGCCGCAGAGAGGCTGGGTACACACAGAGAGCCACTCATATGTATGCACATGATTTCACTACTTCCTCTAGTGTTGTAGCTTCAAAGTAGAAACTGACCCTGATTGCAATACACATAAAGAGGCTTGAAAAGCATCACCAGGGACACAGAAGCCTGAGGGGGACCCAATTACACTCTTCAAAGCTGTGAAGGGCTGTTAGAAACGAAACAGGGATCAATTGTTCTCCACATCCACTGAAGGTAGGACTAAAAGAAATGGCTTAATCTGCAGCAAGGGAGATTTAGGTTAGATATTAGGAAAAACTTACTAACTAGGCTTCCAGAGAAGGTTGTGGAATCCCAGCATTGAGGGTTTTAAAACCAGGTTGGACAATCACTTGCCAGGGATGGTCCAGAATTACTCGGTCTTATCTCAGCGCAGGGGGTTAGACTTGACGGCCTCAGAGTCCCTTCCCTCCCCACATTTCTCTGATTCTTCAGAATACGCAGCAGCTATGGGACAAAGGAAAACTAAGGAGTCTGGGAAAGGGAGGCAAAGCCTGCCTCAGTTAAACACAACGATTGGTGAGAGATGGGCACTGGCCAGTCAAAGCACCAGCAACCAAAGAGGAGTTACCTTAGTCAGACTCAGGGAGCACAGACAAAGGCAAAATCTTACCCCAGAATTGTAAGCATCTGCCACGAGACCCGACAACGTGGCCACGACAAGTGAAGTGAGAGCAGACACAAGATGGAAACAAGCCACAAACTGATCAAGCGGTGGACTAGTCTTGCAGACCTGGGCTTGCCCAATGAGGCTGCAGATGGGGACGATTGCTGAAATGCCTCAGGGGCGGATTGAGACGTATTAAGTTGCATTAAAGCAATCTGAAGGTGGTTACATCAGTTACTGTATTGGTTACAGTTTAAAGAGAACTGCTTTAGTTCAGTAAAGGGATCGAAAAGAGGGACCACGTGCTATTGAATAAGTTCCCTGTGATCCCTCCAGCTGGGGAAGAACCAAAGGAGCCTAGGACAGGGCAGTCACAGTAGAACATTTGTTACCTGGTTCCGTTTAGAATAAAGGGTTTATCTCGATATTGGTCTGCTTGTCATAAAGCTGCTACCCCACCCAGGCTTAGTGTCCTGCAGCCCCCATGTGCCCCCCACACACATACACATACACCCCACCTCACCCCTTCATTTTTCAGATCTAACAGCAGCTCTTCCCCCTCACTTCTGTGCCCTGTTTCGTAGGCTGATGCAGGGCAGGCAGGAGAACAGTCCCAGAGAGGGACATAGCCGGAGCCCCCCCACACTACAAAGCGTGCCCCCTCTTACAGTGGGGCCCCAAGCTGTTAAGGACCCAGCCCGCCTGTCTCCCAGGTTAAATCTGACCAAAGAGCTCAGAGAGCAAGGGGGAAAGGCTAACAGGTTTTATTTTCTGGAATTTATAAAAGGGCTCCAGGCAGCTCCTGCTTTAATATTTACAATGCAAAAAGTATCGGTAAATGCCCAAGGGACTGTACAGCCCTGGCAGACGGCTAGGAAATGCTCCAGTAGCCATGCTCAAGGCCAAGATGGGCTCTGCCTATTACTGAGCAGACAGATGCTGCCCGGAGAGTGGGAGTGCAGAGTGAGCAGAAGCCAGATCACTAGGAGAGCACACACTGAGGCAGCACAGCCTCCCAGAGCTCACAGCAGCAAGCACATCACGCTGCCGCTCTGCCATTTCAGCTCCTTTCTCGGAGGGTGGCTCAGGCTCAGGTCCCACTGCTCTGAACCTTGCACTACTTTGGCAGAAGGAAGGGACCCCAGTGGGGCTGCAGTGGACACAGCTGCTCTCAGACCCTCAGCCTAAAAGGCAGTCCAGGCCCTGCCGTGGGCAGCACCACCGCCTCTCGCACTGCGAGGGTGGGACAGGCTGTCTAAGGGAAAGAGCAGTGACCTGTTGCCACAGCTCTTCCAACCCCACCAGCGTCAGAAGATGATGGGCTTCCCATCAGCCGGGTTCTGCTCCATGGGGCAGTAGGGACACTTCAGCCTGAGGAGAGATCGAGACAAAGGCATCAGGCAGGAAGGCCACGGATCCGAGAAAAGGGCAAAGCTCTGGGGCACTGCAGCAGAAGTCTGCCCCTCCTGGCACAGTCCAGCCCCAAGGTTCAGTCTAAGGAAAGCCTGGGACTGGCTGTGGGCAAGCAGCAGCACTGCTTGTGCACCCTGCTTCCCAGCACCAGAGGGAACAAGCCCTGCTTATCAGCATCCACAGCAGCCAGCCCATTCCGGCTCACTGCTACCCGCAGCACCCAGCTGCAGGAGAGCAGGCGAGCTCGGGAAGGCAATCTGGCCCAGACTAGCACAGGGCACTGAGAGCACTCACACTCCTGGGCACCGGGCTGCATCACACAAAGTGATGCCAGGCGAGGGCCAAGCCTGCAGGACAGGGGCTGCAGGGTGGAGGGGGGGCAGGGTCCACAGCCTGAGCATGTCAAGAAACCAAACTTACTTGCCCCCATTGATAAGCTTGTTGAGCGCGTCCCGGGAGATGACGTGCCCACAGATGAGTTTGATAGGCGGATTGGAGTCGGTCGTCTGCTGGCGAAGGATGGGGCAGGCGAACACTGAGTGGTACCAGCACTTCATGCCCAGCTCAATTTCAATCTGCCAAGAGAGCGCAGGGAGGTCAGCCCCGCTGCCTTGCCCCGCCCCACCCTGCCGCCCCACGAGATGGCACTTACAGGCAGCTCATCCCTGTGGCCCCAGACACCCGTGCACTGTCTCTGCTCAATCACTGCCTTGATGTTCATCAGCACGGGCAGCGCCACACATCCAGATGCGAAGCTGCGTGAGAGGGAGAGGCCTTAGCACTTGGTGGTGGTGGAGCTAAGGGGGCACCCTGCAGGCCCTGGCCTGGGGCTTACCTGACACTGAGAGGGGATTCCACCGAGAGCCCCAGCAGGGCACAGGCGTCGCGGGTGAAGGCCTCACAGATCTCTGTCCAGTGCCGGGCATCCAGAAGGTGGCAGTACGGGGAGTTCTCAATGCCCAGGGGCAGGTACACCAGGCTGCCCATCATGACCTGGATCTCTGAACAACACAACACCCTGGTTGGCCTCAAGAAGCAACATGGCCACAGCCCCCCACCCTGTCCTGCCAACTGGCCAATGCCTCCAGTATGGGGCTACCCAGCCGGGCAGTCCTGTGCTCCACGGGGGAGGCCAGAGGCAGGGCCCCACCTGGCACAGTCTCACCTCGCTGGTGCAGGCGGCCAAAGGGCTGGAAGTGGCGAGCATAGCTCAGGGCCTCCAGCTGCTTGTCAGGGCCGCCAGCCAGGAGCCGGATGAAGTGGAGACGATGCAGCTTGAATTCCAGGGAGCTGTTCAGCTCCAGCAGACGCTGCCTGTTTGAGATTGCCCAGCTGGATAGGAAAGACAGGGGCAGCTAAGTCCTGGCTATCCTGGGAAGGTGGGCCAAGACAGCCAGGAAGCTCTCCCTGATGCCCAACCTGACAAGATGAGGATGGGCTTATTCCCGTTCCTGGAGACTATTTTGTGTGAAATGCCCCTGGCCAGGCTGGCCTAGGGGGCTCCTTTCCCTCCAGTGTCTCTAATTCCAGGGACTGCCCAGGTAGCACCAGAGTCAGCTGGGGTGGAAAAAGGACATAAGTGGCTCATGGGCAAGAGGGAGTGTGTCCCAGGAGGGCTGCTCAGGCTTGTAGGCCTCATTCTGACAGGGATGCAAGGTGCCAGGAGAGCATGCTCTAGCCAGCAGGGTGAGTGTGATCATCACACGTTAGCTCGGGTGCACCGGGCTCTCCCTTGACCAGACAAAGCACCCCATAGCCCAACCCAGACTCGGTGCATGAGTCAAGCAGAAGGGGAGGGGCCACTTTCAGTAAGGATGGGGAGGCTGTGGGCGAGGAGGGGCAGTGGATGCTCGGTGCTCCCAGATGATTGGTTCTTACTCCAGAGCAGGACGCAGGTCCTGCTCATGCAGCGCTTCCAGGATCCGGTTCAGCTCCAAGAACGGCTGCTTGAAGTCCAAGTCCACATTCAGGGTGGACTCCTGTGGAGAATGAGAGCCCGTGGTCACATCCCACCATCCTCTCGGGGAGGGCGACATGCACCGGGGAGGTGCCAGGAGAGGCTCCCCAGCCAGAGATGGGCGAGGTTTCCTACCCTACATGATGGAGAGAGGGCCCTCACCTTAGAGCACAGAGCACATGCAGGGGAGCAGCAGACTTGGCAGCTGCAGTTCGGTCCCTGCAGAGCTGGGCAGAGCCTCATACCAAATGGCTTGGGTCAGCTAGAGGTGCGGGCCTGAAGCGAACCTTGCCAGTGGCTAATGCTGAGTAAGGCCCTCTCACCAGAGAGCAGGCCCACAGCACTCCTGGTTCCCCCTGCCCCAGGGATGTCACAACTTTCCCTCACACAATGCTGCTGTGTGGCAAGCTAGCACCAGTCTGGTGACTGGCAGCCCTGGTACCTGGGAGAGCTCCTCCGCCACACTCAGCATGCCCTGCTGGTACAAGTGCTCCACAATCGCCATCTGCAGAATCTGCTGCTGCTTCTCCCGCGACTCCCAGACCGAATCCGAGACCACGCTGCAGAGTTCGGCATCGAAGTTCTGGGAGATGAATGAGAGGAATCAGTGGTGCCCCTGAGAATGAGGGGACGGCCCTCCCATCTATCACCTCCCGGCCAGATCACATGCTCTCAAACAAACCCCCTGCAGCTGCCTGCAAAGCCACCCCACAACAGCACCCTCCCACCCAAACCACTACGGCCCTTGCATGAAGCTCCATTCAAGTGGCTGGCTGGATCACAGCCTCAGAGCCACAACAGCTCATTTCTGATTGGGTGGCAGCATAGTAGGAGGAGGTCATGACACTCTGTATCTCAAAGCAGCACCCTGGACCCCCCATATTCACCCCATCGTATAATTATGATCTATTTCATACAAAGCATGCCATGTAAGGAATCATGAAAGGTCATGATCTGCAGAAACCCATTGTTCTGTCCAAATATGTATGCTGTTAGTGCCTACGAAGTAGTGAGATTTTGCTGTATGGTTGTCACTAGTTCTCTAGTGACAACAAAGGCGGTGATCGCCACCCAGGAGAGTGTTAAGTGACCATTAAACAGCAGGGGAGTTGTAAACAAGGGATTTACAATGCTGTAAGAGAGCTGCACAAGAATCACACAGTAGGGGATTGCTCAACTCTGTGACTCAGCAAAGCCACCTGGGCTGTTTTCCAGGCACATGGACTGAGGATATAGAACAGGGGACAGCGGCATCATGCTTTGGCCTTTCGCCTCCCCCACCTACGCTGGAAGCAACAAGAACACTGGGAAGACAAAGGTTATGGCTACACTTGCAGCTGTACAGCGCTGGCGCAGGGGCGCTCTGAAGTGTAAGTGTGGTCATGGCACCAGCGCTGCAGGTACTGCACCTCCCCAAAGGGATTAGCTTACAGGGCTGGGAGCCGCGCTCCCAGTGCTGGGGCACTGTTTACACTGGCACTTAACAGCGCTGTAACTTGCTGCACTCGGGGTGGGGGGTTCACACCCTTGAGTGAGAAAGTTGCAGCGCTGTAAAGCGCCAGTGTAGCCAAGGCCAAAGACTTGAACTGAGGAGACTGGTCCCAGGCTTAAAGGGGATTAAGAACTATAACCTACCTGCAACATCCAGTGGGGTGAAAAAAACTGCTTCATCCAAATACTGCCGAATGTAATAAGGTTTAAGATTTAGACTGCACACTTATCTTTTATTGTCTTTGGTAACTGTCTCTGACCTTTTGTGGCCACCACTTCTAATCACTTAAAATCTCTCTGTAGTTAATAAATCTGTTTTATATTTTACCCAAAACAGTGTATTTCAACTGAAGTGCTTGGTAAATCTCAGCACAGTTTACAGAGGCTACTGTCTGTCGTCTCCACATCGAGGGAGGGCAGACTGGATCATAAATGTACACTGCTCAGGCTTCTCACCAGGGCAAGATGGAACAGCTCTGGGGTGCAAGGCTGGGGTCTTGGAAGATTTGCTGGTGCCTTTCTCCATATGATTCATGAGTGGCTCAGGGAACATTCATGCAATTTAGCTGGGCGTGGTGTCCACATGCTGTTGTACTGAGTGATAACAGCACCTGCAGGGGCTGGCTGCTTTTCACTAGCAAAGCATTGTGAGAGACAGCCCACTTTGGAGAGTTAAGGGGGCACAGCAGTACCCCAGTTCCAAGCTGTACCCCAGGGGGCCCGTCACAGAGGTGGAATGTGAACTCCTTAGGGCCAAGAACACGTCAGCGCAGGAGGGCCCCAATCCTGACTGCAGTACATATAACAGGCATGAACGCACAGGAGCAGGAGACGCTCAGGACCATAGAAACCCCAACACCATTGAAAACTGGCTTCCAGCAGATGAGGGAGACCTTGGGGGAAATCTTCTCCCCATGCTCCAGCCTGCAGAGGGCCAAAGAACCAATGGGAGTGAACGCCATCACTAAGGCAGGGATTCCCATCTGGGGCCAACCCCTGGACTCTAGACAAAAGGGAGTACTCACCCTATCAATGGCTTTGCCCACCCTGGAGACACTGCTGTGAATATCTTTATGGTCCGAGGCCAGTTTCTGCACCGTGTCTTTGATCTTCCGACAGCACTGGGCCATCACCAGGGAGAGCGTGGCAGAGAGCGGTGCCCCCTGCAGGGCTGCAGCAGAAAGGGTCTTCAGACCTAGCTACAGGGACTAGCCAGGAGCCTATTCCAGGAAGTGCAAGTCCCTTACTGCCAAGGCTTTGCACCAGAAAAGCAGTAGCTTTGAGCTACATCTGCCAAACTCTGCACTATGCACCAGAACTCCCCCCCCCCCGTCAGAACAATGAGCCCCTGTGCTAGGCTTCGGTGTGACTTCTGTTTAACTGAGACACCTCTAATCCATCATGGAGTTTGGGCAACTGCTCCCCGCGGCAGGACTGGGATTTGGAGCAGCCTGAGCGTCCAGGGGCCAGATAACACAGAACCCAATGGGAGCAGCTGGAAACAGTGGGTGGAGCCGAGGGCTTTGACCAGTGCTGGTCTAGACCGGGGTGGGCAAACTTTTCAGCCCCAGGGCCACATCGGAGTTGTCCAATTGTATGGTGGGCGGGGTAGGGGAGGCTGTGCCCCCCAAACAGCCTGGCCCAACCCCCTCCTACTTCCCACCCCCTGACTTCCCCCTCAGAGCCCCCTCCTGCTCCTTGTCCCCTGACCACCCCCCTCCCGGGACCCCACCCCCATCACCCCCCTGCTTCCTGTCCCCTGACTGCCCCAATTGCTATCCATACCCCCACCTCCTGACAGCACCCCCAGGACTCCCACCCTCTATCCAACTCCCTCTGCTCCTCATCCACTGACCACTTCCTCCTGGGACACCCCGCCCCTAACTGCCCCCCCAGGATTCCACTCCCTTATCCAATGCTCCCTGTCCCCTGACTGCCTCTTGACCCCTATTCTCATCCCCTCACCCTGACAGGCCCCCCAGGACTCCCACCCCTTATCCAACCACCCTCTGCTCCTCATCCACTGACCACCCCCTCCCAGGACCCCCGCCCTCTATCCAGCCCCCCTGCTCCCTGTCCCTGACTGCCCTGACCCCTATAAACACCCCTGCCTCCTGACAGCCCCCCCAGGACTCCCAACCTCTATCCAACTGCTCTCTCCTCCTCATCCACTGACCACCTCCTCCTGGGACACCCCGCCCCTAACTGCCCCCCGGGATCCCACCCCCTTATCCAATGCTCCCTGTCCCCTGACCCCTATTCACATCCCCACCCCCTGACAGGCCCCCCAGGACTCCCACTCCCAACCCTCCCTGTTCCCCATCCCGACTGCCCCTCAGAACCCCTGCTCCCTTACCCAACCCCCCCACTCCCCACCCCCTTAGCAGCAGCAGGAGCTCGCAGCCACAACACCCGGACAGAGCCAGCTGCGCTCCCCACTGCCCAGCGGGAGCAGCAGGCCACAGCATAGCCCGCGTGGCTGCAGGGGAGGGGCCGGGGATCAGGCTCCCTAGCCGGGAGCTCAGGGGCCAAGCAGGACGGTCCCGCAGGGCGTAATTTGCCCATGTCTGGTCTAGAGCAACTCAATAGCACCCTCTGCAGGCAGATGCCTCACAAGCTCCCACCCAGACAGAAAGCTCTGCCAGGATTGCGCCCCCCAAGAGCAGGCGTGTCCCCGCACTGGCCTACAGCCCCCCTGGCCAGAAGGGGGCTGAGCAGAGGGAAGTGTGGTCAGTCTCCATCCATAGATCTGCCGCCAGTGACTACCCCGCCTGGACACGGTGCTCTGCCCCTAAGCACCAGGCTGCAGGTTGGGAACAGGCCCAGTTCCAGGAGTGCTGTGCTGCATCACTACATCATGCAGGCGAGTTGTGTGGTACCTGTGCTGCCGAGCTCCTGGCGCAGTTGGCTCACGTAACAGAGCAGCTCCTCCAGGCTCTGCTCACAGTGCTCCCCATAGCTCAGGAACTTGTGCAGCACTTTGTCCAGCTCTCGCTCCACACAGGCGCACAGCTCCATTGTCCGACGGACCCTACGAGGGGAAGCGCACAACACAGGTGCACAGCTCCATCATCCGACAGACCCTATGGGGGGAAGCACACAACACAGGCACACAGGTCCATCGTCCGACGGACCCTACAAGGGGAAGCACACAACACAGGCGCACAGCTCCATCGTCAGACAGACCCTACGGGGGGAAACACACACACAGGCACACAGGTCCATCATCCAATGGACCCTACGAGGGGAAGCACACAACACAGGCACACAGCTCCATCATCCGACAGACCCTACGAGGGAAAGCACACAACACAGGCACACAGCTCCATCATCCAACAGACCCTACGAGGGAAAGCACACAACACAGGCACACAGCTCCATCATCTGACGGACTCTAAGAGGGGAAGCGCACAACACAGGTGCACAGCTCCATCATCCGACAGACCCTACGAGGGGAAGCGCACAACACAGGTGCACAGCTCCATCATCCGACGGACCCTACGGAGGGGAACGCACCACACAGGCACAAAGCTCCATCATGCGATGGACCCTACGAGGGGAACACACAACATGGGCACGCAGTTCCATCAGCCGATGGACCCTACAGGGGGAATGCAAAACACAGGCGCACAGCTCCATCATCCGATGGCCCCTACGAGGGAAAGCGCACAACACAGGCACACACCTCCATTATCCCACAGACCCTACGAGGGGAATGCACCGCACAGGCGCACAGCTCCATCACCCGACGGACCGTACGAGGGGAACGCACTGCACAGGCACACAGCTTCATCACCAACGGACCCTAAAGGGGGAACACACCGCACTGGCGCACTGCTCCGTCACCCAATGGACCCTACAGGGAGAACACTACACACAGGCACACAGCTCCATCATCCGACAGACCCTACAGGGGGAATGCACCACACAGGTGCACAGCTCCATCACCCGACGGACCCTACGAGGGGGGAACGCACAACACAGGTGCACAACTCCATCACTGACAGACCTTATAAGGGGAATGCACCACACAGGCGCACAGCTCCATCATCCGACAGACCCTACGGGGGCGGGGGGACACACAATACAGGCACACAGCTCCATCACCCAATGGCCCGTACGAGGGGAATGCAACGCACAGGCGCACTGCTCCATCACCCAACGGACCCTGCGGGGAGAACGATACACACAGGTGCACAGCTCCGTCACCCGACAGACCCTGCGGGGGGAACGCACAACACAGGCGCACAGCTCCATCACCCGACGGACTCTGCGGGGGGAACGCACAACACAGGCGCACAGCTCCATCACCCGACGGACCCTGCGGGGGGAACACACCGCACAGGCGCGCGGCTCTATCATCTGACAGACCCTAAAGGGGAGGGACACACAACACAGGCGCACAGCTCCACCATCTGACAGACCCTACAGCGGGCCGCCCAACACGGCGCGACGGCTCCATCACCGACGGACCTTATAGGGACGAACGCACAGGCACGCGGCTCCATCATCTGACAGACCCTAAAGGGGAGGGACGCACAACACAGGCACACAGCTCCATCACCCGACAGACCCTGCGTGGGGAACGCACCGCACAGGCGCGCGGCTCCATCATCTGACAGACCCTACAGGGGCGGGATGCACCACACAGGTGCTCGGCTCTGTCACCAACGGACCCTGCGGGGGGGGGGGACACACTGCACAGGTGCGCGGCTCCATCACCCGACGGACCCTGTGGGGGGAACACAGCGCACAGGCACACAGCTCCATCATCCGACAGACCCTACAGGGGAGGGACGCACAACACAGGTGCACAGCTCCGTCACCCGACAGACCCTGTGGGGGGAACGCACTGCACAGGCCCACAGCTCCATCACCCGACAGACCGTACGAGGGGAACGCACTGCACAGGCGCGCGGCTCCATCATCCGACAGACCTTACAGGGGAGGGACGCACAACACAGGTGGACGGCTCCGTCACCGACGGACCCTGTGGGGAGAACGCTACACACAGACGCAGAGCTCCATCACCCGACGGACCCTGCGGGGAGAACGCTACACACAGGCGCACAGCTCCATCACCCGACGGACCCTGCGAGGAGAACGCACTGCACAGGCGCACAGCTCCATCATCTGACAGACCCTACAGGGGAGGGACACACAACACAGGTGCACAGCTCCATCACCGACGGACCTTATGAGGGGAATGCACCACACAGGTGCACAGCTCCATCACCCGACAGACCCTGCGAGGGGAACGCACTGCACAGGCGCACAGCTCCATCACCCGACGGACCCTACGGGGGGGGTACACACTGCACAGGCGCACAGCTCCATCACCTGACGGACCCTGCGGGGGGAACGCACCGCACAGGCGCACAGCTCCATCACCCGACGGACCCTGCGGGGGGAACGCACTGCACAGGCGCACAGCTCCATCATCTCACAGACCCTAAATGGGAGGGACACACAACACAGGCGCACAGCTCCATCACCCGATGGACCCTGTGAGGGGAACGCACAGCACAGGCGCACAGCTCCATCATCCGACAGACCCTACAGGGGAGGGACGCACAACACAGGTGCACGGCTCCATCACCGACGGACCCTGCGGGGAGAACGCTACACACAGGCGCGAGGCTCCATCACACGACGGACCCTACAGGGGAGGGACGCACAACACAGGTGCACAGCTCCATCACCGACGGACCTTGTGAGGCGAACGCACCACACAGGCGCACAGGTCCATCACCCGACGGACCCTGCGGGGGGGGAACGCACTGCACAGGCGCACAGCTCCATCACCCGACGGACCCTGCAGGGAGAACGCTACACACAGGCGCACAGCTCCATCACCCGACGGACCCTGCGGGGAGAACGCTACACACAGGCGCACAGCTCCATCACCCAACGGACCCTGTGAGGGGAACACACCGCACAGGCGCACAGCTCCATCACCCAACGGACCCTGCGGGGGGAACGCACCGCACAGGCGCACAGCTCCATCATCTGACAGACCCTACAGGGGAGGGACGCACAACACAGGTGCACAGCTCCATCACCGACGGACCTTATGAGGGGAACGCACCGCACAGGCGCACAGCTCCATCACCCGACGGACCCTGCGGGGGGAACTCACCGCACAGGCACACAGCTCAATCACCCGACGGACCCTGCGAGGGGAACGCACCGCACAGGCGCACAGCTCCATCATCTAACAGACCCTACAGGGGAGGGACGCACAACACAGGTGCACAGCTCCATCACCGACGGACCTTATGAGGGGAATGCACCACACAGGCGCACAGCTCCATCACCCGTCAGACCCTGCGGGGGGAACGCACTGCACAGGCGCACAGCTCCATCACCCGACGGACCCTGCGAGGGGAACGCACCGCACAGGCGCACAGCTCCATCATCTGACACACCCTACAGGGGAGGGACGCACAACACAGGCACACAGCTCCATCACCCGATGGACCGTACGAGGGGAACGCACCGCACAGGCGCGCGGCTCCATCATCCGACAGACCCTACAGGGGAGGGACACACAACACAGGTGCATGGCTCCATCACCGACGGACCCTGCGGGGGGAACGCACCGCACAGGCGCGTGGCTCCATCACCCGATGGACCCTGCAGGGGAGGGACGCACAACACAGGTGCACGGCTCCGTCACCGACGGACCTTATGAGGGGAACGCACCGCACAGGCGCACAGCTCCATCACCCGACGGACAATGCGGGGGGAACGCACCGCACAGGTGCGCGGCTCCATCACCCGAGGGACCCTGCGGGGGGAACGCACCGCACAGGCGCGCGGCTCCATCATCTGACAGACCCTACAGGGGAGGGACGCACAACACAGGCGCACAGCTCCATCACCCGATGGACCCTGCAGGGGGAATGCACCGCACAGGCGCGCGGCTCCATCACCTACGGGGGTGGGGGTGAACGCACCACACAGGCGCACAGCTCCATCACCCGACGGACCCTGCGGGTGGAACGCACCGCAGAAGCGCGCGGCTCCACCATCTGACAGACCCTACAAGGAACGCACAACACAGGTGCACGGCTCCGTCACCGACGGACCCTGCGAGGGGAACGCACCGCACAGGCGCACAGCTCTATCATCCGACGGAACCTGCGGGGGGAACGCACCGCACAGGCGCGCGGCTCCATCATCTGACAGACCCTACAGGGGCGGGACGCACAACACAGGTGCATGGCTCTGTCACCGACGGACCCTGCGAGGGGAACGCACCGCACAGGCGCGCGGCTCCATCATCTGACAGACCCTACAGGGGCGGGACGCACAACACAGGTGCACGGCTCTGTCACCGACGGACCCTGCGGGGGGAGGGAGGAACGCACCACACAGGCGCATGGCTCCGTCACCGACGGACCCTGCGGGGGGAACGCACCGCACAGGTGCACAGCTCCATCACCCGACAGACCCTGCGGGGGGAACGCACCGCACAGGCGCACAGCTCCACCATCTGACAGACCCTACAGGGGAGGGACGCACAACAGAGGTGCACGGCTCCGTGACCGACGGACCCTGCGAGGGGAACGCACCGCACAGGCGCACAGCTCTATCATCCGACGGACCCTGCGGGGGGAACGCACCACACAGGCGCACAGCTCCATCACCCGACGGACCCTACAGGGGCGGGGTGCACAACACAGGCGCACAGCTCCATCACCCGACAGACACTGCGGGGGGAACGCACCACACAGGCGCGCGGCTTCATCATCTGACAGACCCTAAAGGGGAGGGACACACAACACAGGCACACAGCTCCATCATCCGACAGACCCTACAGGGGAGGGACACAGAACACAGGCGCGCGGCTCCATCACCCAATGGACCCTGCGGGGGGAATGCACCGCACAGGTGCACAGCTCCATCACCCGACGGACCCTGCAGGGGGAACGCACCGCACAGGCGCGCGGCTCCATCATCTGACAGACCCTAAAGGGGAGGGACACACAACACAGGCGCACAGCTCCACCATCTGACAGACCCTACAGGGGCGGGACGTACAACACAGGCGCACGGCTCCATCACCGACGGACCTTATGAGGGGAACGCACCGCACAGGCGCGCGGCTCCATCATCTGACAGACCCTACAGGGGCGGGACGCACAACACAGGCACACAGCTCCATCACCCGACGGACCCTGCGGGGGGAACGCATTGCACAGGCGCGCGGCTCCATCATCTGGCAGACCCTACAGGGGCGGGACGCACCACACAGGTGCTCGGCTCTGTCACCGACGGACCCTGCGGGGGGGGAGAACACACCGCACAGGTGCGCGGCTCCATCACCCGACGGACCCTGCGGGGGGAACACAGCGCACAGGCACACAGCTCCATCATCCGACAGACCCTACAGGGGAGGGACGCACAACACAGGTGCACGGCTCCGTCACCGACGGACCCTGCAGGGGGAACGCATCGCACAGGCGCGTGGCTCCATCACCCTATGGGGGTGGGGGGGAACGCACCACACAGGCGCACAGCTCCATCACCCAACGGACCCTGCGGGGGGAACGCACCGCACAGGCACGCGGCTCCATCATCTGACAGACCCTACAGGGGAGGGACGCACAACACAGGTGCACAGCTCCGTCACCGACGGACCCTGCAGGGGGAACGCACCGCACAGGCGCACAGCTCCATCACCCGACGGACCCTACAGGGGCGGGGTGCACAACACAGGCGCACAGCTCCATCACCCGACGGACCCTACAGGGGCGGGGTGCACAACACAGGCGCACAGCTCCATCACCCGACGGACACTGAGGGGGGAACGCACCGCACAGGCGCACAGCTCCATCACCCAACGGACCCTACAGGGGCGGGGTGCACAGCACAGGCGCGCGGCTCCATCACCCGACGGACCCTGCAGGGGGAACGCACAACACAGGCGCACAGCTCCATCACCCGACGGACCCTGCGGGGGGAACACACCGCACAGGCGCGCGGCTCTGTCACCGACGGACCCTGCGGGGGGAACGCACCGCACAGGCGCGCGGCTCCATCATCTGACAGACCCTACAGGGGCGGGACGCACCACACAGGCGCACGGCTCCATCACCCGACGGACCCTGTGAGGGGAACGCACCGCACAGGCGCGCGGCTCCATCATCTGACAGACCCTAAAGGGGAGGGACGCACAACACAGGCACACGGCTCCATCACCCGACGGACCCTGCAGGGGGAACGCACCGCACAGGCGCGTGGCTCCATCATCTGACAGACCCTAAAGGGGAGGGACGCACAACACAGGCGCACAGCTCCACCATCTGACAGACCCTACAGGGGCGGGACGCACAACACAGGCGCGCGGCTCCGTCACCGACGGACCCTGCAGTGGGAACGCACCGCACAGGCGCGCGGCTCCATCATCTGACAGACCCTAAAGGGGAAGGACGCACAACACAGGCACACAGCTCCATCACCCGACAGACCCTGCGGGGGGAACGCACCGCACAGGCGCGCGGCTCTGTCACCGACGGACCCTGCGGGGGGAACGCACCGCACAGGCGCGCAGCTCCATCATCTGACAGACCCTACAGGGGCGGGACGCACAACACAGGCGCACGGCTCCATCACCCGACGGACCCTGTGCACTGACCCCCCCGCTAGTTCCCACCCCGCCAGGGAGCCGCGCACTGCACGGCCAGGTGACGCCCCGGACAGGCAGGTAATCTCGGGCTAAACACCAGGGGGGGGGAACATCGTACATTCCAGCGCCCTCCCCGTCCCCGCGCCGGCGGATGGTTTTGACCGCCCTGTGGACGGCAGTACCAAGCTCGGGACAGGGCGCGCCGAGTCCGTGGTGAGCCCCTCCCGCAGTAATGGGCTGGTAGGCCCCTCCCTCGCCGGCATGGCCGTAGGAACCTACCACTGCCGCCGTCTCAGGGGAGGGGATCCTGCCGCGCGTGGGACAGTCGCCCCGGACTCGCAGCTGCCGAAGCGTGGCTGAAACGCCCAGGCGCCGGGTAGGCGGAAGCGCCGTGCCCGCAGGTCTCGGTCGGGGCAGCCGGGGACTCGCGGGGGACGGAGCTCGGCGGTGCGTTCCGCCCCAGGGCGTCGGTGACGGAGAGCCGCGCGCCTGTGCGGTGCGTCCCGCCCCCCCGCAGTGTCCGTGGGTGATGGAAGCCGCGCGCCTGTGCGGTGCGTTCCCCTCGCAGGGTCCGTCGGGTATGGAGTCGCGCGCTGGGCGTGGTCCCGCGGTGCGTCGCCCCCACCCCGCAGGGCCGTCGGGTGATGGAGCCGCGCGCCTGTGCGGTGCGTTCCGCTCCCCCCGCAGGGTCGTTCGGGTGATGAGGCCGCGCGCCTGGGCGGTGCGTCCCGACCCCTTTGGGTCTGTCAGATGATGGAGCCGCGGCCGCCTGTGCGGTGCGTTCCCCGCTCCCCCCGCAGGTCCGTCGGGTGATGGAGCGCGCGCCTGTCGGGTGCGTCCCCCTCCCCCGCAGGTCCGTCGGTGATGGAGCCGCGCGCCTGTGCGGTGCGTCTCCCCCTCGCAGGTCGTCGGTGATGGAGCGCGCGCCTGTGCGGTGCTTCCCCTCGCAGAGGTCCGTCGGGTGATGGAGAGCCGCGCGCTGTGCGGTGCGTTCCCCTCGCCAGGTCGTCGTGATGGAGCCGCGCGCCTGTGGTGCGTCCCCCCAGGTCCGTCGGTGTGGAGTCGAAGAGCCGCGCTGTGCGGTGCGTTCCCCTCGCAGGGTCCGTCGGGTGATGGGCCGCGCGCCTGTGCGGTGCGTTCCCTCGCAGGGTCCGTCGTGATGGAGCGCGCGCTGTGCGGTGCGTTCCCTCGCCAGGTCCGTGGATGATGGAGCCGCGCGCCTGTGCGGTGCGTTCCCCTCGCAGGGTCCGTCGGTGATGGAGCCGCGGCCTGGCGTGCGTTCCCTCGCAGGGGTCCGTCGGGTGATGGAGCCGCTGCGCCTGTGCGTGCGTCCCCTCCCCCCGCAGGGTCCGTCGGTGATGGAGCGCGCGCCTGTGCGGTGCGTTCCCCTCGCAGGGTCCTGTCCGGTGTGAGCGGCGCGCGCCCCTTGTGCGGTTGCGTGCCGGCCCTTTAGGGTCTGTCAGATGATGAGCCGCGCGCCTGTCGGTGCGTTCCTCGCAGGTCCGTCGGTGATGAGCGCGCGCCTGTGCGTGGCGTTCCCCCGCAGGGTCCGTCGCGTGATGAGCCGCGCGCCTGTGCGGTGCGTCCCCCCCACCCCCGCAGGGTCCGTCGGGTGATGGAGCCGCCGGCCTGTGCGGTGCGTTCCCGCTCCCGAGGGTCCGTCGGTGATGAGCCGCGCGCCTGTGCGGTGCGTTCCCCTCCAAGGTCCGTCGGTGACAGAGCCGCGCGCCTGTCGGTGCGTCCGCCCCTTTAGGGTCTGTCAGATGATTGGAGCGCCGTTCGCCTGCCTCGCAACCGTGCGGTCGCGTTCCCCTCGCAGTCGTCGGGCAGATGGAGCCGCGCGCCTCGTCAGGTGCGTTCCCCTCGCAGGGTCCGTCGGTGATGGAGCCGCGCGCTGTGCGGTGCGTCCGCCCCTGTAGGGCTGTCAGATGATGGAGCCGCGCGCCTGTGCGGTGCTTCCCCTCATAAGGCCGTCGTTGACAGAGCGCGCGCCTGTGCGGTGCTCCCGCCCCTTTAGGTCGTCAGATGATGGAGCCTGCGCGCCTGTGCGGTGCGTTCCCCCATGGTCCGCGGTGACAGAGCCGCGCGCCTGTGCTGGTGCGTCCGCCCCTTTAGGGTCTCGTCAGATGATGAGCGCCGTGCCTGTGCGGTGCGTCCGCCTCGCAGGGTCCGTCGGTCGTGATGGAGCCACTTGCGCCTGTTGCGGTGCGTTCCCCTCGCAGGGTCGTTCGGGTGTGATGGAGCGTGCGCCTGTGTGTGCGTCCCGCCCCTGTAGGGTCTGTCAGATGATGGAGCCGCACGCCTGTGCGTGCATTCCCCTCGCAGGGTCCTTGGTGTGGAGCCGTGCGCCGTGCGGTGCGTTCCCCCCGCAGGGCCTCGTCGGTGATGGGGCCGTCGCCGCTGCTGTGCGGTGGTCCCCCCCTCCCCGCTGGGTCCGCGGGCGTGAGCCGGCGCCTGTGCGGTGCGTTCCGCCCCTGTAGGTGCTGTCAGATGATGGAGCAGCGCGCCTGTGGGTGCTTCCCCTTCATAAGGGTCCGTCTGTGATGACAGAGCCGCGCGCCGTGCGGTGCCGTCCCCCCTAGGGTCTGTCAGATGTGGAGCCGCGCGCTGTGCGCTGTGCGTTCCCCCGCAGGGTCCCGTTATGGGTGAGAGCCGGCGCCTGGGTGCGTCCCCCCTTAGGTCTGTCGATGATGGAGCCGCGCGCCTGTGCGGGCGTTCCCCGCAGGTCCGTCGGGTGATGGAGCGCCGCCTGCTTGTGTTGCGTCCTCGCCCTGTAGGGTTGTCAGATGATGGAGCGCGCGCTGTGCGTGCGTTCCCTCCATAGGTCCGTCGGTGACAGAGCCGCGCGCCTGTGCGGTGCGTCCCGCCCCTTTAGGGTCGTCAGATGAGAGCCGCGCGCCTGTGCGGTGCGTTCCCCTCAGAGGTCCGTCGGTGACAAGCGCCGCCGTGCGGTGCGTGCGTCCCGCCCGTTTAGGGTCTGTTCAGATGATGGAGCCGCGCGCCTGTGCGTGCGTTCCCTCGCAGGGTGCCGGGTGATGGAGCCGCGCGCCTGTGCGGATGCGTTCCCCTGCAGGTCCGTCGGGTGATGGAGCCGTGCGCCTGTGTGTGCGTCCGCCCCTGCTAGGGTCTGTCAGTGATGAGCCGCGCTGTGCGGTTGCATTCCCTCGCAGGGTCCGTGGGTGATGGAGCGTGCCCTGTGGGTGCGTTCCCCCCGAGGGTCCGTCGTGATGGAGCGCCTGTGCGTGCGTCGCCCCCCGCAGGTCCGTCGTGTGATGAGCTGCGCGCCTGGTGGTGCGTTCCCTCCAGGTCCGTCGGGTGATGAGCCGGCGCCTGTGCGGTGCGTTCGCCCCTGTAGGGTCGTCGTGCAGTTGACGTGAGCCACGCGTGCCTGTGCGTGTGCTTCCCCCCATAAGGTCCGTCGGTGATTCAGGAGCCGCGTGCCTGTGCGTGCGTCCGCCCCTTAGGGTCTGTCAGATGATGGAGCGTGCGCGCGCTGTGCTGGTGCTTCTCCCCCGCTGGTCCGTCGGGTGATGGAGCTGTCGCCTGTGCAGCCTTGCCGTGCGTTCCCCGCCAGGTCCGTCGGGTGATGGAGCCGTGCGCTGTGTTGGCCTCCCCTTGGGTCTTCAATTGAGCGTCGCTTTGCTCCTGAGTGTGATGATGGAGCCGCGCGCCTGTGCGGGTGCGTTCCCCTCG
>NC_133775.1:111407891-111476086 GCF_003597395.2 Chelonoidis abingdonii | reverse complement strand
GATGGGAACTATGCGGGGGGGTCAGTGTAGGGGATACTATGCGGGGGGGGTCAGAACAGTGTGAGGGGGAAGTCAGTGCAGGGGGGGTTAGTGCTGCGGGGTGGGAACAGTGCTGGGGGGGATCAGAACCATGGGGAGGGAATGGTGAGTGGGGAGGGGAGTTGTACAGGAGCTAGACAGGGCTGTAAGTAGGAGCAAGGGGCTGGAATCAGGCTGTAGAGTTGTCAGTCTGAATAGCAGGAAAAAACTGACCCTGCTCTTGAGCAGGCTCCTGCAGCACTGGCATGTTTCAGTTAACATTGGGCCAAGCCCTGTAGAAGGCACGGCTGCCCTGGCCACATCAGCTGCATTCATGCCTCTCTTCCTAGCGTATTTTGCATTCCTAGGGAGCATTTTGCTGGGGTGGGTTGGAAAGGGCTCCACAGGGTCCCTTTGGTTCAGTGATGGTGCTTGGGTCAAAGAGAGACAGGGGCAGCATGAGGCTGTCTGCACAGGCTAGAAGCCCCTGGACGAAGGGCTGTCATAGCCTTAAGATCCCAAGCAAGGGGGAGCTGCTCGGCTGCTCATGTGTTTGGAGACGGTCCCCTGCAGCATAGCAATGACAGCTACACCGGCTGGGCCTCTCTCTCTCAAAGAGCGTGAATCAATGTTGTGGAATTCAGGAAACCAGTTTCACCACCAACCCAATAATCTAAACACTCGGTTCTTCCTGAGTCGCCCCGACTCTGCCCTGTGGCATCTGCAGCAGGAGCTTGGTTTCTGGCTTCCCTGCCAAGTTTTGGTGCCGCCCTCTCCTGGGTCCCACCTTGCCTCCCCATGGCTCTAATTGTTGGGTGTAAACCTGATGTGGGCACCGGCAAACAAATGAGATTTCAAAAGCCAGCTGGCCCAGAATAATAAACCTGCAGCAGATCCCAGGCTCAGGCTCCAGCTCCTCAGAGCCAAGCCCCACTGGGCAAGCAGCCAGGAGCCTGCTGTGTATGCACAGCCTCAGTCACTGCAGGCCAAGCCAGGTTGATGGCGTGGACTGGTGCCAGGCACCACCATGACAAGAAGTGGTTTAAAAGAAGACACTGGCCAGTGGTTGAGGGACTACAGCTGTTGGCATCTTTGTATTTCAGTTCCAAGCAGAGTCAAGAGGGTGCTGCCAGGACGAGGCCAGAGAGATTGACCCTGCCAGCCCCCCAGCACCTGTGTTCAGCAGGACTGAGTAGATCAACTCAAGGAAGCCAGTTTGGTTCCTCTCCACCCCTCAGGTAACCTGCAGCTGGGAGAGGCGAGTGGCGCTGCATCAGGACTGCGGGGGGGACGGGGGGGTACTTGTGTCTGACCTTAAAGAGCAGCATGTCACTGCCAGCCCATTAGAGACAAACCAGAGCCCCTACTCCAGCAGGAACACAGACAATGGAGCAGGGAGCTCCTGTAAGTGAAGCCCTGTCTGCATCATCCTCAGAAACTGGGCCCATGGTCCCCACCCTGGGATCACTACTCCCCTTACCAGACTCGCCTGCCTTGAGCTCAACATTCCTGGTCAGCAGCAAATGGAGTTTTGGCTGCAGAGTAAATACCAGCTTCACTGCTGCCCTACACTGTCAGCTGGGAGGCCTGTAACTCACCCACATGAGAATCCAAGGCCAGCCGCTGGGGTCACCCCCATGGAGGGAGAGAAAGAAGTAGCCACAGGAGCCAGAAGTACCAAATTCAGATTTATTCCAGGAGAGGCTGAGCAGAGCTGTGCCAGGCCTGGACCTTCATATCCAGAGCACCCAGCAGCCAGCCCCCTACCCCACCTCATGGTGCTAGCCTGCCCCTGCCCACCCCTCAGCACCAAGCCACAGCCTACATTCTGGTGAAAGGCAGCTCTGGGTGCTCTGCAGCTGAATGGGGGGAAAGCTGACCACACTTTCCCCAATTGCACTTGTGCCTGTGACCCCACCAGATGCTCTCCTGTGAGCACTCACTCTACACATACACAGGCAGGTCCCGTCCCTCCCCTCCCCTCCCCCTGGGCTGGGCTAGGCCAGGCCAGGCCAGTGGGGGAAAAGGTTCTTCATTTATCTCATTTCACTAGGCATGTGCTACTGCCTCACAAGAAAGCTTCATACCCAGATGTTGGCTGGGCCAGAACAGGGGAGGGTGGGCAAGGATAGGTCTGAGCGATGGTGCATGCTCTCGGGCAGGAGCTGCTTTCTATCCGCCCTGCTCTATGTCAGGATACCAGCCCAGCTCCTCTCCATCTCCAAAGCAGCACGAGAAGCCTCAGCACAGAGGCCACAGCCCTGGATGGCATGCAAAGCCCCTGAACCTGTCCCCCTGTGGCATGAGCCCTATAGTCTCTCCTTTTCTCCTGCTGCAGAGACTCCAGCAGAGCCAGGTGCCAGGGCAGCTCAAGCCCCGGCAGAAAGTGCTCCACAGCATCTGTGTCACATTTCCCAGGCCTCAAACCCCAAGGCAAGGTTACCTGCATGGGCACCCATCACAGGCACAGCAGGGCAGGTTTTCTCTGCTGCGGCCAGTGCAGCCCCAGTGTGAAGGACATGCAGCAAGACTGGCAGGCATGCAGCTTGGACAGCGTAAGGAGAAGAAGCTGGGCATCTCCCCAGCAGGGTCAGAGCCCTTCCTGGGTAGGAAGCAGCAGGGGATGGGGAGGAGGAACAGGAAATCCCATTTGATGCTGGGCTTCTGTTTGCCAGACAGTAAAAATCATGGTGCAAACTTGCTCTGCCAAAGGCAGTTGGTGGAGCACAGGTCCCTGCTGCAGAGGCAGAAGTAACACTTGCTCCTGAGACTCCTCCAGGGATGGACCTGCAGTACTCACAGCATCATCAGTCTGAATGGAGAAGCCCCCTTGGCTAGCCCAAGCAGTCCATGGTGCAGCCTGGGTACCATCCCAAGAGCTCTTGCTCCTTCCCAGTCCAGGCTGCTGGCTTCCCATTCAGATTTTTGAAGACTCAACTCTCTCGATCCAGGGTGAGTCTGCGTCAGCATCTCTGGGCTCAGCCCGCAGCTGCCGCAGCTCCCTTTCCAAAGCCTGGCTGCGGTGGTACATCTCCATGTAGCTTGCCTGGATCTCCCTCTGGTAGCGCAGCACTTTCTCCTTCTCCTCCTGCCAGGTTTTCCGCTCCAGCTCAAAGTTCACAGCCTTCAGCTGGCCCTGGCGCCGCTCACGCAGCAGCTCTGCCCACAGCCACTCCATCTGCCTCTCCGGGGGCTCACCACTCTCGCTGTGAAGACCCCAACACTTGGAGTCATCAGTTTCACAGCTAGAAAAGTCCTGGCAGACAGGCATGGGAGCATCCCCCAAAGGGAGGGAGGAGCTGGGCTCTGGTGGGGCCTGGAAGGAGTCCCCTATCTGGGCCAGCTGTGAGTCCTTGGCTTGCATCTCTGCCTGGGCCTCCCGCAGCTGGGTCTTCAAGCTGAAGATCTCACTGAGTTTCTGGGCCAGCTCCTCCTGGGAGTCTCGAAGCTGCTGCTTGAGCAGTGAAATCTCAGCTGCCTTCTGACAAACCTGCAGGAGATGCAGAGAAAGGGTGGGGAGGGATGGAGCAAGATATGAGATGCACAGGAAAGGGGAGGTGGGGGGGGTTAAGAGTCATTGGGTGCATCTGGATAGGAAACCCCCATTCAATCCCAACTCTGCCAGGCAGGGGCATAGAGCATTAAACCTGCCACAGGGCAGCCATACCAGGCAGCACTCTCGGGATTCCCACAGGCAGGAAATGAAGGCCTTGCAGGGGTGTGAAGGATGAGAAGGGAAGGGTCGGGGGGTGGGGGTCACTAGGCTTTTGGCTCTAGAGCCGGGTCCATAGCTGCATTAAGTCACAGATGACAGTGACTCTGCCTCGTCCTGAGCCAAAGTTCCTTCACAATAGCCCCAGCGCATGGTACAGTTGGAGCCCTGGGATGGAGGGGCACTAGGACAGCTGTTGGGGCAGAAGGGTGGAGGAGAGCTGCAGGGCTCTCCTCTACTCACCTCCCACCTGGTCTCTTCTAGTTTGGGGCTGACACGTTCACACTGCTGCTGCCACTGCCTCAGCTCCTCGCACTGGCCCTGGTGCAGGCTCAGCTCCTCCTGCAGCCGCTTCTTCTCCTGCTGTGCTTTGTAGAGCTGCAACTGCAGCGCCCGCTGGCTGCGCTGGGCCTGCTGGGTCACCTGCTGCAGCTTGGCAACATACATCTGCTTCAGCTCGTCGAGTGCATCCATCCACAGATGTTGTTTGTCCTCGAAAACCTGCTGGCACAAGCAGAAGTCTGTGCCTAGCTCCTGGGGTGAAGTGTCAGGCAGCCCAGCCCTCTCCAGCAGCTTGTTAGTATCTGAGGCTGCTCCAGATCCCAGTCCTGCCACGGGGAGCAGTTGCCCAAACTCCATGGTGGATTAGAGGTGGCTTAGTTAAAGGGAAGTCACACCGAAGCCTAGCACAAGGAGCAGCGTGGCCCCATGACACTGGAATGGGAAGCAGCAGCTCTATAAGAGCCACCCCCTAGCAACACACAATCCATCTCCAAACAGGATTCAGCCAGGACAGCAGGGCTAACCTCCTGGCACGGAACCAGTGTCACTCTAGTATGAGCTTCTGAAAACATAGTCCGGAGACTAAATGTCTCCATTTTTTCAAGACAGCAGATACAGGCTGGGCAGCTGCTCCTATGAGCCACCCTGGCCTCCTATGGGCCACCCACCGTCACCTTCCCTTGGTGCAAGGGGGAAAAGGTTCCTCGTGCATTGAGATTTTCCAGTCCAATCTCTCTGGAGCAAGCCCGATGCTCTGGCACTGGGAACAGCAGAGCTCAAGCTCCCCATTGCCCAACAGGTCACTGGATTCTGGAGGTGAACATGCCCTTCCCCCACTCTGCTCACACCAGACAACACACTGGCACACTACTGCCAGCACAGCACTCCAGGGAATCATGGACCACGCACAGACCCCAGCATGCAGTGAGCTCCAAGACAACAGCACAGGGGCAACACATGAGACACTAGCAACCTTGCTTGGGGGATGGGGGTAGGAAGCAGGCCCAGGGCCCTTCACCCTGAGGCCAGCCCCACTGCACTCACCTGTGTGAAGGGGTCTTCAGTCTCACTAAGGCTCCTCTTCAACTGCCACAGCTCCCCACTCTTCTCCTGCAGTCGGTCCTCTAGCTGCTTCACTACGTCCTCCAGGGAGTAGGTGAACTCGTAGGGGGGTGGGGGTTCCCCGGAGCTTTGCAGACGGCTTAGCGTGGCCATGCTCTTGCAGGACAGAGGTGCTTTCTCCACTTCCAGGGGATCTCGGGGGCCCCAGGAGGCCCTGTCAAGGGAGCCCCCAATGTGGTTGATGTGGCCCATGGAGGCGCTGAACTGGCCCTGTGCAGGTTTGAAGTGGGGAGGGTAGATGGGGAAGCTCTGGATGGAGTTGTGACTGGAACTGGAGGCCTCATCTAAGCTGATGGTGTGCAGCAGATGGGTGCGCACATGGCCATGCTGGGAGGAGGCGCTGGTGCTGCTCTGGGACAGGAGGGTATGCAGGCTCCCATTGCTCTTTGACAGCTTCTGCCCTTTAGATGAGGCCAGACCCTGCATGGAGACCAGGCCTTTCCCAGCCACTGCCTTGAAAGCCGATGGCCTGATTCGACACTGAAAGACAAGGGAGCCAAGGATCAACCTTGTCTCAGCAGAGCCGCTCAGCAGGGAGAAGAGCTGAGGCACCCCAGTCTGCGTCCCCAGCTGCCCCACCCCTTTGCCCTGGACACAGATATGAGGTTTATGTACAAGGACCTCCCAGCTTCCATCTGTCACAGCAGTTACACGAGCCCAACACCACCTGGCCTGCCAAGAACTAGGGGACTGTCCGTAAGGCCCCCCCTCACATGTTCTGTGCCAACCAGCTCCCGTCTGGTGGCTGCATTCCATTCCAGAGGCAGCTGCATTTCAGGGGCAGTTGGTGCGACGTGCTTGCGGGAAACATACTTGCAACTAGTGATGTGGATCCCCAGCCACATTGCCTGCTCCAGCCCAGCCCATCACAGGGTCCTCACCTTGTCAAAGCGGCCCCGCTCCGGCAGCGAGCTCTTGGAGAAGTCTGCCCCCCGGTGGGGCTCACGGGAGTAGCAGTCAGGGGACCGGTTCTCACGGTCGCTCTCGTAGTCCCGGTTGCAGGATGCCCCCAGCACCTGGTGCTTCCTCTCGGCCCGGGGCTCCTTCCTGGCACTGTGCAGGTAGCTGAAGAGCTCCCGCTGGCTCGGGCCCTTGCGAAGCAGGCCGTCCGGCTGCCGGAACCCCCGCGAGCCTCCCAGCACGGTCCGCAGCTCCACGGGCGTCAAGTCCTGCTTCTCCACCAGGCTGCCCACACTGCCCATGCCGCAGCCGTAGCTCCCAGGCGCAGGGGCTAGGGAAGAGTCAAGGAGGCAGTTGCCAGGGTCACAGGTCACATGAGGGGCCTGTGCTGTTGCCATGGAGAATTAGACCAACGTGTGGTACCAGCACTGCCAAAGGAAGGAACAGACAATTAGCAAAGGGGCCACTCTATGTCCACCAGCCCCACCCTGAGCGGGAGAGCAGGGCTCCCTCCCCACATCCCCAGGGATGCCCAGACAGCCAGAGGGGAGGCAGAGAGGCCACATCTCCCTGTGTCACGCAGAGCCCACTACTACTCCCAGCATTTACAGCAGGGCCCCAAAGAACAATCCGGGGCCCCATGCAGGGAACCCCGCCCCCTGCCTACAAGCAGCCTCTGGTGAGAGGGTTTGTACAGAGCCAGCTGCTCCCTTCAGGCCTGTAAGCTGAGGAAGCAGGTGCCCTCTTTCAGCCTCTAGAGCCGGGAGCCCCAACAGGAGCCAGCCAGACACTAGCATGTTCCCCAGAGATAAAGCAGGGTCCTCTGCCACTGACCTGCTCCCCCCAGGAAGCCAGAGCCAAGCCCCAGGGAGCAGCATGCTGGGAGGATCCAGCTGGAAGTCGATCTGCCTTGCCACCCAGCCAAGGCTGAACTGCTCCCTCCTGCCTGACATGGTGGTTCCCACACCCAGCTCCTCCTCCTCCTGCCTGAGGGGCTGGGGAGGGAAACCAAAACAAGCACATGCCACCCAGCCAGGCAGGAAAGCTCCAGAGCTCGTCGCCCACCTGGGCTCTGTCCTGGACAACTGGTCCACACACGGCTGTGGCTGCCTCCTCCCAGCTCAGACAGGCCCCTGGGCCAGCAGCATGATCTTTCGTGTCTCTCTCACACACACCAATGGTGCTTCCAGGAGCCTTTTGCAGACCCTGGCCACAGCACTGCGTTGCGGGGGCTCCTCAGACCGGCTCAGGGGAGAGCAGTCGAGGGGTGTGGGGGATCCAGCCCAGCAGGGCAGATGACACCCCTCCATGGCTGTTCTGGGGCCAGCAAACTGGGGTCTCGGTAACACAAAATCCAGCATCCAGCTTAGCTCCCTGTTAGCAGCCACAGCAGAGGGGCTAAGGGCTGGCTGCGCTACAGAGGCTGCTACTCCCTGGCTCCCAAGGAGGGGGCAGTGTTCCTGTCAGAGCTGCACCCGCTGTGGGCATGACTGGCTCCCCCAGGGCTGTCAGGCCAGCACCTCCGCCCTCCCCCTTAGTTCAGCCCCTTTCCCTTCTGAGGAAGACCCAGCAGCTCAGGAGCTGGGGGAAAGAAGCCCAGCAGCTTTCAGCCTTGAGGTGCAAGTGCAAGATACCAGGGGAAGCCCCTGCAGGGGAAACACGGCTCTTTGGGAAACACGGCTCTTTGCTGGAGATTGGGCCACTGATCATGCCAAGCGCTGCCAGAGCCCACAGGCGGCGGATGCAAGGTGCCCCCAGACAGTCCCTCAGGGCAGCAGGGCTCTGCTGCAGCTGGGATGGAAAGTCTGGCTGGGATCTGGTCCTGACCCCACTGCACTCAATGGACAAACTCTTGCCAAGTCCCATGGGCTCAGAACAGGGTTCCTGCCCCACCTCAACCTTCTGGGCCTGACCAGCTGCACCAAGAGGAGTAAGGCAAATGGCAGCCCAGGCCTGCACATACCCAAGGCCCCATGGCCAGCGCTCCCTCTCTCCCCCACCCCACCCCACCCCACCCCACCCCCTCGAGGATGGGCAGGGGGCGAAGCATCCAGTTCCTCCAGACAGCAGCAGAAGCTGAAGCCTGAGGAGGGGAAGGGCTGAGACACTCCATTCCAGGCAGCGAATGGAAACAGATCTTGTGGGATGGGGGCTGCGGGGCACTGGCCAGATGGCACCAGTGGGGGAGGCAGGAACAGGAAGGACATGAGGCAGGAAGTGGCAGTTTCCATAGCAGGTTCCAGGCTGCACACTCTGTCCTGCTGGGAGGAAGCCCAGGAGAAAACTGACAATGCTGCTTAGCAACTAACAAGCCCCTCATCCTTCCCGTGAGACGCAGTGGGCTGGAACAGCCTCCCCCTCCCCAGAGCTACCCAGGGCAGTGATCAGGCCTCCCCCTCAGTGCATAGGGTTACTGACCCCAGCATCATCCCCAACATGGTCCACTCCCCAGGCTGGCTCCAACACTGAGGGAGCAGCTGCCTGTTCCCTGCCCTTCAACCCTGGATAGCAGCAGCTGTAGGGCTGCTGCCACACCAGGAGGGAGCACAGAGAATCCAGCCAGGCTTGAGAACCAGTATGATGCCCAGAGCAAGGAGCTCTCCCAGCCAGGCACTCGGCAGCATTTCCACCTGCCCTGGACTGCGGAACTCATCCCAATGCTCCCAGAGGCTGCTGCCCACTCACTGCAGGCTCACGCTTTGCCTCGGGCACCCAAATCCACTGGCAAAGGCAGTCTCCAGGGTCTTGCTCTCTGTGCCCTGCCTCCAACATCCTCCCTCTGCTCTTCGTTGGGACAGGCAGCCAAAGACTGCAGAGCCAGCGGGAGCAGAGCTCGCTAGAGGCCCCATTTTACAGACAGGGAACATGAGACAACGCAGTTAAATGACTTGCCCAGCAAAGACCAACCAGCCCTGGAATAATATCACTTGACAGCCAAAAACGAACAGGCTACGCTGGGAGTGAAGGCTCCCATGGGAACAGCAGGGCTGCCAGGCTGCCCATGCGGCAGTACTGCCTGTGCCGGGAAAGCAAAGCCTGTGCCATGACTCTCACCCACTTGTCCTCGAACACTCAGCCTGGATACCCGATTGTCTAGGGGGCAGGGGAGGGACCTTCCCTTCAGAGACCCAGTGAGAACAGGCCATCCAAGTATGTGGGTGGAGAGGTGAAGCTGTCCAAGGCCCATGGCTGGGAACCTGTTACAAGTCTCGGCACACTGCAGCTTGGGGCTCAGCCTGCTCCAAGCCCAGCACTGCCAGTGCCTGACAGATCCCTGCTGGGGACACTGTGTCAGGCACTGCCCTGGCCCAAGGGAGCTCCCAGCTCAGGTGTAACACTCCAGCTTTCTGCAGGGTGCTGTGTAAACAAACAACTCCCCTTTAATCACTGTCACAAACAAACCTGTCTGACAGCTCCTGCCCTGCAAGGTCATCTCCCTCCTAGGGAACCCAGCATCTGCTCCCACAAGCCACCTGCATATGGCTTCTAACCTGGGGAGGAGGGAGCCATGCTCCTCCGGGGAGCTGGGAGCTCAAAGGGTCTGCAAGGGTTCTCGCTCCTCAGGGCTCCCTGCACCTCAAGCACCAGATTCTCCACCAGCAGACCCCACAGCCGATTCCCCCTAAGACCCACACAAGCACCCCAAGAAGGGGTAGACTGCCTCTGTGGACCAGGGATGGTCCACGGAGCAGCTCAGTTTACAGGAGCTCCTGGGCCCAATCTCCTCCCTGTACCCGAGATGCCACTGACACCAGTGCCCAGTTGGCATCTCCCTGCAAGTGCACAGCTCTGATCTGGAAGACCAAGGCAAGTGATACCCAGGTGCCAGTCCACTGCCTCCTCCCCTTCCCCCTCTTAGAAGGGGCTTTTGGGCTGCCTATAGGGAACATGGCAGGGGTGGGCACCATGCAGTTCCAGGCCTCTCGGACCACTGGCCCCTTGCTCTCCCCTGAGTGAGCCATGTCAGTGGGGTGGCCCACCCCAGAACAACCCTGTACACACCCCCATTGAGGGGCTGGGACCCAAGCTGGATTTCCAGGTGTGTTGGACTGGAAAGCAACTCTCTGACCCAGCCGGGACACAGCCACCCTCCTTGGGCTCGAGGGTAACCCCACACGCTTTCACACAGGAATGAAACACTTCAGACTGAACACGGGGCATGGAGAGGGATTAACCATTGGTGCAGCTTGCAGGGTTCATTCGCCACCACTGGAGGCTCGAAATCGAGACTGAGCATCTCTTTGTAAAAGCCCCACTCAAGCTCACCCAGTTCTGGGCTGGCCACAGGAACCCCGAGGGGTTGCACCGTTTGTGCTCCACAGGGGCTCCGCCTGCATGGTCAGAATGGTCCCTCTGTCAGGCAGCCCTCCCACCTACGGCTCCATGAGCTCCCAGGGCTGAGCCAGCAGTACTGGGCTACTCTCCAGGGGACTCAGCCAAGCCTAGAACCCCAGAGAGGAGGCAGAGGCCAGGCTGTGTTCCTCGCACACACCACCTTGCAATGCCTTAGGACAGACAGCTGTAACCACAGCACCTGGGGCTGTGAGGAGCCCCCTGCTCCACGGGGCGGCTGGTCCTGTTCCTTCATGGCTTCACTCAATCCCGCAGTGTGGAGATGACTCAGGCTCAGCGGTTTTCTGAGTTAGCTTTGTCCAGCCAGCTTCTCATGATGTTGGCTACGGATACAATGATCCCAAGCAGTCAGGTGCCATTTGACATCACCCCTGGAAGAGCACAGCAGCAGCACATCACCCCCTAATGTCACACTGGGGCAGTGGGGTCACAACTTCCTGCAAGGGGAGAACATCCCTTACTGAGACACCTACTTTGGTCCCCAAAGCACCCGGCTGTTCCTGGGAGGTGAGCCGCACCAGTCCCACTTAGCACTGCGGAGATCACAGCCACAGGATGCCTGGCTAACTCCCAGCCTCTGCTGCACAGACAGATTGGGAGCAGCCTGAAGGTATCCATGACACACAAACCTGACGAACATTCTCACCTGGTCCAGGAGCTCCTGGGAACAGGGAATGCTCAATGAGTGACGCCCCAGCCCCTTCCTGGGTGGCAGCTGGTTAGTGAGGTTTGTCTATTGCACATGACATTGCACAGCCACAAAGCAAGGATATCAGCTCCCTCCACGTGCCAATGGGACATGCCTGAGTCCACAGAGTCTTGCCAGGATCTGGGCCTGTATCCCGATTGGTCTGGAAGTTCCTTTCAAATCAGCCTCTGGCACCTGCTGGGCTCCAACCCCACTGGGCTGGAAGGGCCCTTCTGGACCGGGCAAGTCAGTGCAGTGGCCGCACACGCATTCCACAGAGTGAGCCTGGGGAAGGGCTCGTGCAGTGCAGCAGAGCCTGGATTCAATGGGAGCTTGGCCACGACTTCATCAGGAGCAGGCAGGGCCCTGGTAACCTGCCCTGACTTTGGAGAGGCAGGCATCAGCACAGCCTGTGTCTTCAATAACAAAAGGGACAGGCACCGAGATGGGGGGAGAATTAAACCATAGACACTTCCCCAGGGTCATGGCTACAGCATGAGTCACAGAGGGACAGTGAGGCTGGGGCTGCATTCCAAGGGAAGGTGCCATCCACCCAGCAGTGCTGCACTTGGGGGGCAGGGACAAATGGGGACCAGCCATATGATGACACAAGCTGCCCTGCAGCAGCATGGGAGTGGGGTGGGAGGCATTGAGGCAGGATGGGAAAGCAGCCCCATCCCATGGCCACACAGATGGAACACTTCAGCCCGGTGGCATCTGCACAGGGAACGTTCGAGCTGGGAAGATGCTGCCAGTACAACGTAGCCTGGGATTTAGAGCTGGTCAGCGAAGAGCCCAGAGCAGGGTTCAAGCAGTGGCTGTACCCACAGGGGCAAGCTCTGCAACCCACGCTTAAGACTGAGTTTTTGAAAATTAGATTCAGCTTTCAGGGCTTAGGGCACTACCCGACGCCTCCCCCCCCACCCCCAGCACTTCACACAGGCCACCAAGCCTGCAGTCTGGGCTGCACTCATGTCAGCAACCTGGAAGGAAATGGCCCAACCCCCTGAGTCCTGAAGACCCCAGGGAGATGGGCTTTGTTGGCTCCTAGAGACTGGCTTTGCCAGGCTTCCTCACCATGCCCTTGAGCCACAATGAAGAGCAAGAATCCAGCAGCCCCAGGGAGTCTGTCCCGGGCAGGGAGGCTGGGGGTTATTCCCCAAAACCTGACAAGAATCTCAGCATGGGCTGGAAACACTAGACCAATGGGGTCACCAGGGCTGGCTTAGACTTACTGGGGCCCGGGACCAAAGCCAAAGCCTCACCACCCAGGACAGCAAGACTCAGATTACAGGCCCCCAGACTAAGACTGAAGCCCTTGGGCTTCTGCTTTGGCTTCCCACCAGCAGCAGTGGGGTTCAGGCAGGCTCAGGGTTCAATCCCCTCTTCTGGGGTCATGTGGTAACTTTTGTTGTCAGAAGGGGGTCTCAGTGCAGTGAAGTTTGAGAACCCCCTGCGCTAGACAATTGCTGCTCCACCTCCCTGCCCCAAGAACCACCTGCTATTTACCACCCCCAGGTGCCGAGCAGCGACAGGAGGCTCAGCATGGGGCTGCCCATCCCTTCTTATTCCAACGGGAAGAACCAGGAACCCCCAAACATCATCAACCCCTAAATGAGGATGGGCACCTCCATGGAAAGCCACAAGATGCCTGTGGCAAGTGGAGGCAGAAGCACCAGACCATGAAAATGGCAGGTGTTTCCTGGCCTCTTGTGCCAGATCTTGTGGGTTGTGAAATCCTCGGGGCAGGTGAACATCACAGCTTGGGAGCACTACCTGAGCACCTCCACTAGACAGCAGGGGTCGGAGGACCCCAGCTGCTATCCCACATGAAGTCCCAAAGCACAGTACAACCTAGGAATGGTTCAAGCTCCAGACAAAGTATTCAGCCACCCATACTCATACCACACGTCCCTAGGACAACTCCCGCCGCTACTCTGCATCCCCTCCCCTTTGCCAAGGGCTTGCTGTCAGACACCATGTGCAACAGAGCCCCACTAGCAGGTTCTGTAACCCGAGTTCCACAGACACACCACTTCACAATGGTGACAGGGAGACAACAGTGGGCTGATGGGGACCGCAGACCACCTTAGCTCTAAAATGACCAGCAGTGCTCAGCAGGAGGAACACACCTGCGGGGACAGGTGGGGGATCTTCAAGTGTAAAATCCTAGCAAACCCCAACACATGCTGAATAAGCCAAGAGCCCAAGTCAGCTAGCCCTCACTGCCCAATCCCATAAACCCTGAGCATCCCATGTCAGGGGCCCATGCAAAGAGGCTGAGGAGCTGAGGTCAGAGTGCGGCAGAAAGGGCTGGTGTTCCTCCCTGGTCCTCCCACACCACAGATCAGGCAGGTATTTCCGTGAAAGCAATCCACGCTGAAATACAGACACATTCTTGCGGAAGGGGGTCACCTTTTGCTCCAGACCCACACTCCTCTCTGAGCACTGTTCATGTTCTATTGCCGCAGGTAACAGCTCAGAACAGGAGCTGGAGGAGAAGGAAACATTCCTGTTGTGTTCTCCGAGTGTCTAACAGCACCTGGAACAGTCAGTTCACCTGTCTCCCCTGGGCAGTAGTTGTTTTCCCCCACGTGGAGGATCTTTCCTATGGCCAGAGAGGAAAG
Source organism: Chelonoidis abingdonii (assembly GCF_003597395.2). Taxonomy (NCBI): domain Eukaryota; kingdom Metazoa; phylum Chordata; order Testudines; family Testudinidae; genus Chelonoidis; species Chelonoidis abingdonii. The sequence continues at coordinate 111,462,384 of NC_133775.1, read as the reverse complement.
AACCTGTTTTAAAAATCTAAGTCTTAAATTCTCAGCTATCCCAGCGCTGAGGCCACAGAGAACCTGAAGTGACCAGAGCAGCCCTGGCAGCGGAGTGGCGGCATTCATGGCGCAGGGCTCTGGGCATGCACAACTTGGAGCCAATGGGGGCCGCAGGTCAGGGACCTGGGACCGCGGCTAATTCTGATCAGATCTCAAGCCAACAGCGGGGGATGGGTCTCCTCCACCAGCGCTGGGTCGGCAGGTGGACGCAGGAGTCACGGACACTAGCAATAGCGACAGAGAAACGGCCTTTCTCCAATCCCGTCCCAGTCCGGCCCAGCTTGCCGGCTCCACTGGGAGCGGGCCAGGGCACAGCACCGCCCCCGGGACCTTGCTCTGAAGCCCCGTAACGCGCGACCGAACCAGCTCAGCCCCGAGACGCCCAGCGCCTCCCAGGCCTTCGGGCCGCTCCGCAGAGGGGCCTCGCTACCGACAGCCCAGGGCTCGAGCCCCCGCAAGGGCTCCGCGCTCCTACCCTGCTCGGCCCGAACAAAACCAGTCTCCTACCTGGCCGGGCCGAGCCGGGCCGGGCAGGACCAGCCCCGCTCACGCGCTGCGGGGTTCAGCACTCCCCGAACAAAGCCAGTCTCCTGCCGGGCCGGGCCAGCCCCCAGCCGGATGCGGGGCCCGTAGCAGGGGAGTTGGGCCCGAGGGTCGGCGGACACGTGCCCCGCGGTCGGCACCGGGACTCACCACGCTCGCGGCGCGGGCTCCACGCGGCTGCTGCAGCGCCGCCGGGGCAGCGGCAAAACCCGGCCTGGATCTCGCGGCCGCTCTGGGAACCCAAAGCCCGGCCTGGATCGCGGCCTGGAGACGGGGCCCCGCGTTGCCAGCCCCACCCCGCGAGCCCACGGGGCCGCTGCCCGCCGCGATTTGAAAGGGGGGTGGGGCCGGCGGCTGGACGCCCCCGCAGGGAAGTAGCCGTTGTCTCCTACAGCCCGGTAGCCTTGCAAGCGGGAGCAGATTAAGCGATTGCTTAGAGCCTCCAGGCAGCTCTGGGGGCCCCTATTCGCTTTTCATTGGAGGGGGAAATATTCCCAGTTAGCACCGCCTCTGCCTGCAGGCACCTCTGGGGAGGCACGTGGAGGCTCCGATCCACAGAGCCCGGCTCAGCCCCACCTTGCAGTGCTCTTCACTTGTAACTGGAGACCCTGGGCTGGGGGAAACCCTCGCCTGCCTAACCCGCTCTTGCCAGGCTTGCAGCGAGCTGCCTGCCCCAGAGCACCCACCGAACTCCCTCCTTCCAGCTGCTCCAGCACATCCAAGGCAGCTAGAAATACACGAACCCTGGGCAGCGCTGCTGCTGCTGCTGCTGCTGCTGGCATCAAGGTGCTGGGTCAGGGTGGGCTTGACTGGGAGCAGATGCAGCCCACCGGATACTCCCGGCATCCACACCTGTTCCATGCTATGAGCCCCTCCTTAGACGTTAGGGAGCAAACCAAGTATTCATTCTTAGTGCCCGCTTGGCCTCTCTACCAGCCCCTTGCTCACGCCCGGCACCAGAACGCTGGGCTCTGGCACAAAGATGATAATAGCCCTTCCCTCCAGGGGGGGATTATGAAGCTTTACGAATAGACATTCCCAATGTGCTTGGAGCCCTTGGCCGGCAGGTGCTAGAGATGGGTAGAGGGCAAGTACTATTACTGGAGGAGTTAAAGCAGGGTAGACAACCTATGGCACAGGTGCCGAAGCCGGCAGGCGAGCTGATTTTCAGGGGCACTCACACTGCTCGGGTCCTGGCCGCCAGTCCAAGGGGCTCTGCATTTTAATTTTAAATGAAGCTTCTTAAACATTTTAAAAATCTTATTTACTTCACATACAACAATAGTTTAGTTATATATTATAGACTTATAGAGAGAGACTTTCTAAAGTGTATTACTGGCACGCGAAACCTTAAATTAGAGTGAATAAATGAAGACTGGGCACTCCACTTCTGAAAGGTTGCCGACCCCTGAGTTAGACAGTGCTGCTCCCATCCCCTCTGGGTGCTGGAATTTATGCCATGAACAAGCTCTATCCCCACAGAAGGTTGCCAGGGTACAGGCAGAGCTAGGCAGGGACACATGCACTGCAGGCTGCTTCAAGTCATGCCTCCAGCTGTTACAGGGGCAGTGTCACCACATCCACTCGTGGGCAGTGTGTGTCCTTGCACATCTGTCCCCTTTATTACAGCCATAGCAGCAGGGAGCCTGTGTCCCTGAGGGTCACAGTCCGTTCCAAGGTGAAATGCTGCTTGGCCTCACAGCCCACTCCCTAAAGGAGAAAATCTGCAGCTTAAAAGGGGAAGGGACTTCACAAGCAGGAAACTGTGATCTGCTTCAATCATCAGTGGGGAGAGCCTGGCTCACCTTGCTGCAATACGAGCACTTGAATGTATGCTTGGCCCTGGTGGAGCATGGTGACAGGCCCTGGCTCTCTGCAGAAGGTGTACGTGAGGAGTTCAGTGCTGCCAGGACTTGTCTGCTCCACAGCCCTGGGGCTTGGCACTGGACATGTATCATCGGGATTTGCATTGTGAAACCCATTGAAGTTGATGACAGGAAACAGAACTGGCCAGGGATGAAACATCTAATTGTATGAAGCATCTAGAATTTCCAGCCATGCACAGTTCAGAGCCTGGAAGCACACCTAGCATTCCTGTTCACACATTACTGAGCTGCAATGATAGGGTCTTGTGGTAATGGAACTGCAGGGGCTCCCTCCAGGCCCTTTGCACTGTTTATAAAGACCATGTTGTCAACACCAGACTAAGTGGCACCTCTCTCACTTCTCCATGGAAGTCTTGATTGCTGAGAATATGTGGGCGAGATCAGTGACAGCCCTTTAATCAGCAGCAGTAATTTTAGAATCGGGCCTTGGCTGAGAGGAGGCTGCATGCAGAACCCTGATTGTGCTGGATGGGGGTGGGAGTGGGGCAGCACAAGGGCTTTTTGCTAAACATTCTTCAGCGTGCAGCCAGCCTGGCTCACTGGGTTTCACCAGCTCACAGGGGAAGGCAGCTGAGGTGTTCAAAGGGAATCCCAGGGAGCCTCTGCTGCTCCCATTGTCAGTTACACAGAGCACAGCGCAGGGATGAGCTCTCTCCTTGCCGCACCTGCCTGCTTTAGTCATGAAATGTGACACAATCAATGCCTCTGAATCAGACCGGCTCACTCCCAGCTGGGGCCTGGTTTTGTTCCTTTGTGTCCTCTCCCCAGCTGTCACCAGCTCAGGGAGTCGGGATTCTGGGGTGTGATGATGGTTGCAGCAGAGACAAGGATGCAAGCACAAGCCGAGCTCATTCCAAAACAGGGACCCAAGCAAAGCACCGGCACCTTCTAACTCAATAATTACACGCGCCATGTGACACACACCTGCCTCCAGGCAGAGACTATGGCTACTGGTTCTGAGCAGCTCACCACTGTGAAGCTAAGAGCCTGATTTACTGGGGCCTGACTCAGTTTTTAAATGGTTGGGGTTGCTCAGTTAGGCACCAGGGAGGGGCACATCAGCATTGCCTGCAAGGGGCAAAACAAAAGCCTGAGCTTCCCTGAGGAATACCCTAGTCCCATAGGCTCTGAGCTGCCCTGCCACCAAGCTCCACAACATGCCCCCTTCCCCAGTGCAGGAAGCATCTGGGGCTGGAAGAGCCAGAGGAGGGACGATGGATCTGGGGTGGAAGGAGGTCTGGCCAAAGCGTTCTTACATCCTACTGATTCTGCAGCCCTGAAATGTCCTGTAAGCCTCTTAACACAAACTCACTTGCAACTGTGTGCACACAAAATTTCTCTCAGCAACTCCCCATCTCTTTTAAAATCTCCTCAGTAAAATATATCTTTCCTTCACCCTCTCTGTCTTGGCTCTCTTTGTGACTATAGTTTTCTGGGGTTGATGCCATAACATGTTGAGAGACCCAGTTTGCACAAGAGCCTTTACACAATTTCAAGCTGCACTAGGTAGTGCTCACAAACACATGCACTCCCACACTTCCATGCTGATTACACCATGTGCAGACACCTCAGTAGCACAGCAGTTTGGAAAGCAGGGCAGTCTGTCCAATGCATCTTCTGGCCCAAAGGCCATCTCTTCCCCTCCCTGCCTTCATCAGTGGGTTATCTATTTCAGTTGTGATCCCCTGGGACATGGATCTGCCTTGTTATGTGACAAGCAGGCCCAGTTTGGGGTGTTGTAGGATCGATAATAGTAAAGTCTCATCACAGTAGGTTAACTTCCCCTAGCAGCACAGTCTTAGAGTCCCATATGTGCACAGAACAGGCATTAGTCATACACCCACTTGGTATCACTCCGCTTGCCAGGCCGGGATGTATGGGTACGTTCTGGAGCAAGTGGTAATGCCATCAGCCCCACTGCCTCAGCAGGTTTTGGGGACCCAGGTAGAAGGAGATAGTTGTACTTGGGACCTTGTTGCTACAGGTCCTTTAGGTCTCTTCTCTTGGAGGTTATTGAAGACGGTCTGTCTTGGGATAGTGTAAGAGTGGCTGGGGTGGGTCAGTGAGATGGCTTTCACTACGACCTTGTAGTCACGCTGAGGAGCGAAACTGGGTGCCAGTTCAATAGCTCTGAGTTTCCCCTTCTTCGGCAGCAGGGTGAGCATGGATGGTGGGCACGACGGGGTCCTTAAGGACTCGGCTCAGATGGTGGCAAGGGCCAGGCTGAGGACAGCCCAGAAAATGCAGTAGAACTCCGCAGTCAGTCCATTTCTTAGCTGCCAGGACTTTACCTGGCTGGTCCCTGAAGCTCTTACAGTATATTTCACTGGCACCTCAGCTCCCCCTGGGGGAAACCTGAGCTAGTGCAATAGTCACTGATTTACTAAGGAATGCTGCAAACTTACCCCTGCCCTCCTGTAGTCAAACAGGAGTTTTCCCCGAGCAATGGGGAGCGGTTTTGGCCTGTCTCCCTGCCCCTGGCTCAGTCCCTCTCTTCCTTCTTCTGTCCAGGGCTGGGATGAGGCATAAGAGCTCCTAATGGTACAGTTCCAATCAGCAGAGGATTCTGCCTCGCCCCATGGAATGAGCCTCCCAAATATCCTGAAAGTCAGGGCTTTGGAGCTGTGCTCCAGCTCCGCTCCAGCTCCAGGCAAAAACCTGCAGCTCCACTGCTCCAGAGCTGCTCCATGCTCCAGCTCCAGGCTCCGCTCCAAAGCCCTGCCTGAGAGAACCTGCTTCAATACAGAACTAAAACCACCTCCAACTGCACACCCTGAGTTGTCACCTACCAACCCACATGAGGTATCAAATAACTACACCCCATACTCAATGGGGACCACATCGCATAAGAAATCTTTCCCAAAACCCCTTTTCTGGCCTTCAAACAACTTCCCAAACTCATCGTCAGAAACAAGCTGCCAACAGATCAGGACACCCCAACACAGCACCAAACCCTTCCAGGCAACAGATGCAAAACCAGCAGACATATCTGTACTGGTAGGATGAGCAACACCTCCACCCCCCAACTCAAGATCCAGGGGTCCTACACATGCTTTTCAACAACACATGGTGTACCTCAGCCAGTGCCCTACATGCCCTAATAGCAACTATGACGGTGCAACTAGACAACCACTGCGCTGTCTCTGTATCTCACACAGGAAAATGATAAATCACAAACACCCCATCACCTGTGGGTGAACACTTCTCACAAAGCGATCACTCCACGTCTGACCTCTCAGTCCTTGTCCTCTAAGGAAACCTGCACAATATCTTCAAAAGACAAGCCTGGGAGCTTAAATTGGGAAATTTGCTAGACCCTTAGGGTGATCAGACAGCAAGTGTGAAAAATTGGGACGGGGGTGGGGGCTAACAGGAGCCTATATAAGAAAAAGACCCAAAAATCGGGACTGTCCCTATAAAATTGGGACATCTGGTCACCCTATAGACACTATAACTCACAGACTGAACAGAGACACTGGATTTATGGCTTATTACAACAACCTGTGACCCGCTAGCAACCCCTCAGTTGACTAGAGACTGTTAACAGGCCACTTCACCTTGAACGGTCCCTTGAAACGTGTGTTAGCTACTTATGCTAAACCATCTGCCCCACCTTGTACTGGGGGGCCCCAAGCAGGGGCAGCTCTAGGTATTTTGCCGCCCCAAGCATGGCAGGCAGGCTGCCTTTGGCGGCTTGCCGTGGGAGGTCACCGGTCCCACGGATTCGACGGCATGCCTGCAGGAGGTGTGCCGAAGCTGCGGAACCAGCGGACCCTCCGCAGGCAAGCCGCCGAAGGCAGCCTGCCTGCTGCCCTCGCAGCGACCGGCAGAGCGCCCCCCCGTGGCTTGCCGCCCCAGGCATGCGCTTGGCGTGCTGGTGCCTAGAGCCGCCCCCGGCCCCACAGGCCTGCCCCACACCCAGGAAGCTCTGCCCAGCAGATCCGGCACCAGCCATCGGCTGCCCACCTCCCTGTGCCCTCCCGCAGACAGAGTCCGGCCTGGGGCTATTTACAGCTGGGAGGGGCAGCAGCAGAGACACCCTCACCCCCCAACCCTGCTGTCTCCGCCCGGGGTTAGGGCTGTTCCCTGCGGCCCACGCCTGGGCCATCGCCCCGCCCCCCGGGCTCGGCGGTCCGTGGGCGGGGCTAGTGGCCTGGCAGGCTCTGGCCCCCGGGATTCTCCGGCCCGTGTAGGCCCCGCCTCCCGCCGCTCTGTGACGTTCGCATGGGGCGTGTCGGTGCCACGTGGGCGGGCCAGGGAGCCCCATGGAGGCGGAGCACGGAGCCCAGAGCCCCCGCCCGGAGTGAAGAGCCCTGCCCCCTCAGGGACTAGCCCGCCCCCCGGATCCCCCTTCAGGGCAGCTTGCCCCTCCCCCCGGGCTGCCCTGCCCCGCCCCCTCACGGTGTCAATCTCCCCATTCCTCCCTCAGTGGCTAGCCCCCCACCCACTCCTCCAAGCAACCTGCCCCCTCCCCCAAGTGACTAGCCCCTACCCCTCAGGGGGCTAAGCGCTCCCTCCGGGCCGGCCTCCGCTACTCATCTGAATAATCCCCCCCCCGCCTCTCTACAGCAACTGCCTTCATCCCTCTCGGTGACCATCCCCGCCCGCCCTCCATGCGGAATGTGTGTGTGCTGTTCCTCGCTCACTAGGGTGCTCGTCTCCAATTCGAATAATCCCTCCAGCGCTCCTCTCCTCCTAAGGCAAGCCTGGCTTTCCCCCTGATGGATGGACTTACCCCCCTTACGCCCTCCAGGGAGTTATTCGCTCCCCCCCCCCCGCCGCTCACGCTTCCGCCCATGCTCCCCCCCTCACCTTGAATAAGTCCCCTGCCCCTGCTCTCCTCAGCCGGATCGTGACTTATTCGTCTAGCGTCCTCGCGTGCGCCTGTCCATGCACCTCCCTCCACCTCCAAGCAACCTGCCTCTCCCCCTCAGTGACTAGCCCCCGCCACCCGTCCAGGGAAGTTTGGCCCTCTTCCCGGGCCACCCCGCCGCTCAATGAATAATCCCCCCGCCTCCTCTCCTCCAAGCAACCTGCCTCTCCCCCTCAGTGAATAGCCCCCCCACCCTTCCAGGGCAGCTTGACCCACCCCTTGTGACTAGCCCCACTCTGTCCCCCCATCCCACACCAGGGTCTTGCCCTCCCCCACCTCCTGACACCAGTCTCCAGTTTGTCTGTGTTGGGGCCATGGGCAGAGGCCATGGAGGCAGTCCCCCCACATCTCTGCTGGCTCATGGGGAGTCTCGGCCCGTGGTGGAAGAGGGGCCACTGGGGACTGATATGGGCTCTTGTCTTGCAGGGTGGCCGAGTTAGAGGAGTGGCAGCCGACTCACCTCCGCGTGACCGTCCTGAATGCCCAGTCACTGCGGGCCAAAGGGGGTGCTGGCTCCAGCAGCCCCTACGTGGTCATCCAGCTGCAAAAGCAGAAATACATGACATCAGTGGTGCCCCACAGCCTGACCCCCAAGTGGAGGGAGGCGTGCACACTCCAGCTGCCCAGCAGGCTGGATGATGCAAAGGAGCACTGTCTCGTCCTCACTGCCATGCACCACTCTCTCCTTCACCCCGACCAATTCCTGGGCCAGCTCTGCCTTCCCCTGGCACAGCTGTTCTGCGACAAGGAAAGGAGAAGGATTGAGTGAGTATTGCAGCTGTCCCCCTCCCTCTCGTCCACGGGGCTGAGACCTGGGGCCAGGGAATGGAGGTGTCCTGGGGAACCATTTACCTCCTCCCCTTCTGTGGTTGACCTATGAGCCAGACTCATTACCGGGACTCAGTCACGGTCACCTCTTCCTCTTGCCCTTTCTCCTGGGGTCTGTGTGGGGTGCAGCTGGGCTTCTCATGACCCCTTGTGCCCCAGAGCACAGAGCAGCGCTATGGGGACCTTTACCTTGTGGGGTTGGGCTCTCTGGTGCCAACATACAGTGGAATGAGGGGGTTGGAATCCCCTCTCTGGCAGGGTCCAAGGACTGATCCAGAGGACGTCGAAGCCCCCCATAAATGCACCTGGTCAGGTGTGCGGTGGATGTGGGCCTTTCTGACTAGCTGATAAAAGACCCCTAGAAAGCACTGTCTCAGCTTGGGTGCAGAAAGCCTGTGACCAGGGGAAGGGAGAATGGCTGGTGGGAAAGGAGAGGGCAGAAGAAAGTGGCTCAGAGAGCTAAAGACCAGAACTGGGGGTGGATGAGAGCAGAGCCACTGCACCACACAGGATGGGGTTTCCTAGCCCTATTTCTGAAAAGGGAGGATCCCATGCTGGCTCAGAAGTAAACAGCCCCCTGGGCAGGGGAGCCTGTGTGTCCAGGGCCGGTGGGCTTTTCCCCGGGGCAGTGAGGTGTAGCCACAAGATATAACTTCTAAGAGCAGGACTCAGCACAACCTTTAGCTCCCTTTACCTCCAACCCCAGTCCTTAGTGGGCTGAGCCCTGTGAATTCAAGACAAATAGTGCAGTGAAGGCTGGAGCAGCTTACTGCATGGTTCATGGTGTTGTCTGGCACAGATGGTTCAGGCTGCAATCCAGGCGTGGCAGACCTGACAAGGTGCGAGGGCAGCTGCAGCTTGACCTCTAGTTCATGCAGATCCTGTCTCCTGGCAGCGAGCCAGCATTCAGCATCTAAGGACCACAGTCCCTCTTCACTAAACTCCGCAGCAGCATGAAGAGCCGAAGGAACAAGGTTTATCCCAAGGTGCAATCACCTTCCTTGTGTACGGTACATGGTGTCTCTCTGGCCAGCCAGGCGTTTCACTCTCCTTATTTTGGGCCTCTGAGCGTGGCAGTTGTTAGCAGTATGTTGCTTACCCTGGAGGTAGCAGGTGGGCTCCTTGGACTGTTAAACTGCTCACCTCAGTGTCGGGGGCAGGATCTCAGCCTGGGGGACAGCAGCAATAGGCATTTTATCCTGGAACGTGTCCCTGGAGACTTTGACCTGTGGAGTCTGGTCAGTGGCTGTGGAGAAGAACAGAACTCCCTGCCTCCTGCTCAACTAAGGGCACATCTCCTTACAATCCTGGATGCCACATAGCTCCCAAGGGTGACCCTGGCTGCCCCATGAGCTTCTCAGAGAAAGCAATTTAGCAGCACGGTTTGAAGTGGGCATTGAAATGATGGAGCCAGGAGGTGAGAGAGGCCCAGCCTGCCAGGACTGCACACAGCCGTTGGACAAGGGCGTGGTGGCCACAGAAGCTTAGGCTCATGTGGCCCCAGGGGTACAACAGTGCTGAGAGCATTCCTCAAGGAACAGGCCTAGGGAGGCAAAGCTTGCAGCATCTGAGTCTGCTGTGCTGACCCTGTTTGTTCCCTCTGGACAGAGCAACGATGAGGACTCCTCCTCCATTGAACCGGATCCATCGGCACTGATGACCAGGGGCAGCGCTGGGGGCTCCGCACATGCAGCTGGAGGTGAGTAGCTCCATGGGGGCAGGGAGGGGACAAGGGCTCAGTCTGGTCCCAGTGGATGTGGTCTCTCACCCTCACTGTCGGTTCAGTAAGACCTGAGACAGGGATTTGGGTCTCCCCGAGCCAGTGTCTGTCTGATGTGGCGATGCGGAGACCCACAAAGAATCTCCCTTCCCCAGATGTAGCAGCTGTGGGAGCAGCCCTCAGGATGGGCCTTTAGCTCTGCCAGGCAGGGCCTTTTCACTAGTACCAGCCTTGATCGCTCAGCTCGTTGGGGGATCCCAGGGTGGGCTGATGAGAGGCCTGCAGACCTCTGTCCTCCCAACGCATGTAGCAGAGCCGGCACTAGGAGCTTCCCCTCTGCCAAACAAGTTGCCCCCACACCAAAACAGAGGGGTTCAGCCCCGGGGAACTAGGGGGTCAGTGGACACCCACCCTCTGGGAACAGCCCAAAGATATTAAGTTAATTCTGCACAGGTCCCAAAACCAACAGCAGAGGGTCAGAATTTGGGGTCTTTGCCTGATTTTTTCACCAGCCCCCTTGGCACCCTGAGATTAAATTTGGCCTTGGGAACTGCATGGCTGATGAGAGCCTCTAGGTCAAATTCCTGCCCCATGCTGCCTGCCTTCTGCCCGAGTGCTTTGGGACAGCCTGACGGCTGGAGGAGTGAGCTGGACGATGGTTGGGTCAGACAGCCTAGGACTTGGCTCCACAGATGACTTGCTCCTGGGATCCTCAGACCGCAGGGGAAAGCCATAGTAAGTCCCCCCCAGTACTGCCTAGAGGATCATGCTGAGCACCCATCCAGGGCATGTTCACACCTGTCCAGGAATCCGTCCATGCAATGAGTTCCTACCCTTTCTGTCGCACCTCCATGGCTGCATTCATGGACTGCTGGCAGCTTTTCCTTTGCTCATTTCCAACCCTTTGTTCCTTGTCTCAGCTCCAGGTACCCATGTAACTAATCCCTCTTCTCCCAAGGGGTTCACCCCCTTGTGAGGTGTGTAGATTTATCCTGCATCCCTCCCCCCTTGCTATGCCAAGATGGGCATCCAGCTCTGTGAATTGGTCTCTCTAGCACCCCAAACTCACAGTTACTGCTGTTCTTGGCGCTGCCTTTAGTCATGGGTGTCTTTGGTAACGTGGTACCCAGATACCTCGGTGATGGGCGCAGTATAATGATACAGAGGGAAAGGAGCACAGCATTCCAGGTACAGTCACAGGCCTATTGCAGGCTTTTCCTTCCCTCCATCCAGTGCTTCTGCACATGCAGCTCCAAAATGTAGTGACCAGCTCGAGTCTCCTTCCCCTCTCTCCTCCCAGATATGCATGATGTCACCTCTGGTTTCTCTCCTCTCCAGCAGCTCCTGCTGTGATGGCTCCCTCCCCATGCACTGAGCTGCAGCTAAGGACCTACCTCTCCAAAGAGGTAGCCTGTGATGCCCCCTCAGTCACAGCCAAGTACCCAGCTTCCTCCCCAAGCCAGCCTGACCAGTGGGTTGCCCTGCAGCAGCACCCCAAGAAGAAATCTCAGCTGCTGAAGGAGGGTAACGCAGAGTCATTGGAGGACTCCCCTGAGACACCTCAGGCCAGTAGCCCACCCCTACACAGGACACAGGAGGGTGGCATCCCCCCACAGAGATCACAAACCCTGTACACCTTCAGGATGAGCCTTTCCCACCCTACCAGCACTAAGCCGCTGGACACCACTTCTGGGCACAGCTGCACCTGGAGGCGCCAGCTAAAGTTGCTCAGAGGCTGCCATATCTGCTTGAGATGCTTTGGATTGAGACTCAAGCCCTGACCCAGGTGCTGTGGCTTCCCTCCATTCCCCCTCCTGGGAGCTTTACAAATTAATATCATTTGGAGCAGGAGGTGCTGGCAAGACTGGTGATTCCATAGTGCATGAGATACCCCCACACAAAGCTCTACCAGTCAGTCACCCCAGCCCTGATGGCAAGGACCCAGGCAGGTGCAGTAGAGGAACTTGGAGGCTTTCTGCCCAGCCAGAGCTAGAGGCAACCCTCTGAGCCCTTAACTCCCCCCTGTAGCCAGAGCTTTCCCCTCTGTCCTACCCAGACAGGCTTGCTCCATCACCCCACCGTCACCTGCCCCATGATCGTTACTCATTCCTTAGGGTGGAGCTAAGCACTTCGCCCCATGATCTCTCCCCACCCCCACCCACAGCAATTACCCCCGGTGCCAGTTCAGATGTGCAGAAAAAAACCTTTTGAGTTTGCCATGAAGCGACAGGGCCATCCTGTTCCCTGAGGCTGCTCTGCTCTCACCCTCATGCTCCTGCAGAGGATTGCAGGAGGGCAGCAGGTCCCTGCTTTAGGGGGTATTACCAGGGGCCAGTGCAGCTTGTGGGAGCCTGGCCCATGAGCTGAGCCTTGTAGTCCCAGCCCCCACTCTGAGCAGAACATGGCCTTTCTCTAAGAGCTGATATTAGGCCCTGAGCCGAGCGGATTTCTCCACCAAAGCAGAGCCTGGCAGGAGAGTGGGCAGGCCCCACAGCAGGTCTGGGACCTCCAGCTGCAAGGTTGCTGTTCTATTCAGCATCTTGTGATGCACCCAGCAGGACACTGACACGCCTGGCCTGATGGCTCCAGAAGGCAGTGAAACCCTCCTGCGGACTGGAAGAGCTGGATTTGCTTCCTCACCCTGTCTCACAACAATGAGAACAGGTTGGGGGTGAGAAGTTTAGACTCAGTAGAAGAAGTCACCTTCTGCAGCACTGAGCCTCGAGGCTGCAGGAGCAGAACCCAACAGTCCTGGCTCTACCAAGGGCCTGCTCCAGTGCATAAGCTGAGCAGTTATGGGGCAGCAGGTCCTTGGACTAGCATGGCCTAGCGTACAGAGCAGCTGCTGTTGGCTGCAGCTGCAGGGGCTGACAGCCTCTCGGTCCATGAAGGAAGCTCAGTTCAGAGATTCCAAGGTCAGGTGGGACCTTAGTGATCGTCTAGTCCGAGCTCCTGTATAGCACAGACCAGAGACCTGCCCCCAAACTATTCTTGGAGCAGAAGCAGTCAGGATTTTAAAATAGTCAGTGGTGGAGAGTCCCCCAGGGCCCTGGGGAAGTTGTTCCTGTGGTTAATTATACACAAACAGACACCCCTCTGGTCCTTCTCTAACCAGAAACATTCACAGGCCTGTGCTGTTCCCTGGGGTAGGCAGTCTCAGAACCCTGCCCCCTGCAGTACAGGAAGCTCCATCTCTGGGTGCTGAGGAGGAGCCGTGGGCTGGATTCTTGCACGGACATCATCTATGGCTCCCCTGGCTTTAATGCTACCACTGAAGTGAATTAGCAGCCATTACATTCCAGGGAAACACACGGTACAGGATTTCCTAACTAGAGCTGGGAGAGGGCAGGGCCAGGAGAGAAGGGGGCACCAGAGGCCAAGGCACCAGATACTCACTCAAGCCCCCTGGAGAAGGCTGGGGTATGTTGTGTACTGTGGGAAGTGGCACTGGCACTGCTGGTGCTCTGGGGGGATGCAGCCGGTAAGCAGTGACATGCTCACTAGCTGGGGTTGGACAGAAACATGATCTTACTCCACAGAAAGCAGGGGTGGGCAGCGGGACCTAGAAGCCACATGAAGGGGAATGGGAAGTTCTGGGCAGTATTGTAGCCAATACGTCCCATCCTCTGCTGAAATCCCAGCTCGTGTTAATAGGGTTCTGGGCCCCATGGCTCCGCTGCATCAACCAAACCTCTCTTGTGAGCCTCCTGCCCTGACTGCTGCAGTTCCAGTGGGCCTGCCAGGGAGCTAGGGCACTGGCAGACACTCACAGCCTGGCCTCCATCCCTGCTTCCTCTTGGAATCACAGAGCAGTAGGACAGCAAGGGAGTGAGAAGCGGGAATAGTGCCTGACCAAGGCTGGCATATGGGCACTGGCATGGAAAGCAGGACATGGCTCAGTGCATTGACATCACATGCTCCTGATGGGTCTTAATTGTCTCCTTCGAGCACGGAGACAGCTCTGCCATGGCCAGCGCAAGGAGGGAGCGGCCTTCCTGCGGTAATGGCACATCTGTGCTGGGGCCACAGTGTCTTGGTCTCAGTTCTGCCCGTCCAGCTGCACCGACCGAGGAGCTGGGCTGGCTCCTCAGCCCTCTTCCAGCCTGTCACCTCCATGCTCCAGCCCTCGCGCTTAGCTGCCACAGTGAACCTGCCCTGCTCCGAATGGCCCCACTGCAGTCCCTAGGCATCTCAGCATGGCAAGCATGACTGGCGCCTAGGGGAGGCTGCTCAGCTGAATGTGCACCAGGGGGTCTTGCTGGCATCACAGTCCAGCAGGATATTGAGGACAGTGCAGGGAGCTCCAGCCACACTCAACGCCGTCCGGGACTCAATCCGATACCTCACATTGTTCAGGCCCCCGTCCCGATCCACCTTGAACTGCTCCTTAGAAAGACAATACGGCATTCCATTCCCACACAGCAGAAAGGACAGTGTTTAGAGCTAGCTGAGATGGGACCAGAGCAGGGGAGAGTGCAGAGCCAGCAGGGACAGGGCTAGAGCAACAGGCTGGGCTGGCTCAGACCCATGCAGCCACCTGCAGGTCACAAAGAGACACCATTTCCCTGGGAGCCCCTTGTCCCCTCCCCTTCAGTGCAGAGGGCAGCAGGGCCCCTGCCCTGCCCCAAGGGGGCAGTTCACACCTGCTTCTGGGCAGCAATGCGCTTCTGGTCTCGCTTCCTCCAGGCTGGGTCGTGCAAGTGCTGGAAGGTCGTGTATCCAGTCTTTATTCCCGAGGGGCGGAAAAGCTGGGGGAAGAGCGGAGTGTGCATTAGTCACTGGAGGCCCAAAGCTTCCTGCACCCCATCACCCCCTCCCCTGGGCCCAGTAGGACCTTTGGGAGGCTAGGCAGAGGGGCCAGTAGGGAGCTAGGCTGTCCTCTCCCAGGCATTGACAAAGATCCTGGTGGCCATGCTTGGGGACGGTGTTTTCTCTGGCCAGGAGGCTGAAGAGCATCCCTACCTGGAGGCCAGCTCCTTTGATCCGGCGATAGAACTCATCATCCTCTCGCCCCCAGCCCCAGAAGCGGTTGGACATTCCATTGCACTGAAATGAGAGGGTGTCACAAGGGTAGAAGCTTGTGATGTCCCCCTCCTGCAGCATCTGCCTGATGCACACACCCAGTGTAACCTCTGCAGCCAGGCAGATGGAGAGCAGTCCCATGGGGGAGAGCCATGGCCAGACCCTGGGGCACAAGGCCAGAGCACAGGGAACTACAGCCAGACCCCAACCAGCTCAGCCCATGAGCCCCTATTCCCTCCCCATCGTGTCGCCCCTTTCACATTTCCAGAGTGGAGAAAAGTGACTCAAGAACAAGGAATCCTCCCCCAAACAGACAAGGATCTTACCCCACTCTGTGCTGGGACTTACCATCTCGTAGTGCTGCTTGGTGAGCAGGAGGATGCCGCCCACATAGGTTTTGTAGTGGTACAGCGGGTGCAGCTCTGGGGATGCCACATGGAAAGGCCCTGCCTCAGGGAAGCTGTAGTCCAGCTCCTCGTTGTGGGGCAGGAGGTCAACATCGTGCATGGCAATGTAATCGGTGTCATTGCCGCTCTCCAGGAAGCCGACGTTGATCAGAGACGCTCTGTTAAACCTGCTCAAGACACCAGGAAAATCTTGTCCCAGCACCAGGAGCATCAGGCTTCCCATAGACACATGAGCAGCAGGAGGCTCAGTCATCCTCTAAACAGGTTTAGTCTCCATCACGTCATTACCTAGCCCACTCTATGCACCAGCAGTCTCTCCTGGCTTCACAGCTGGGATCTCAGGCCCCAGGTGCTGCAACTTAATCCTGAAACCACACCCATGCAGGGGAAACAGCGGCACCCGGGCACTGTGGCTAGTAAGGGGCTAAAGCAATTATCATTGACAGTGCCTGTCCTAAGGGAAGCCCTTTGGGAAAGTGGGCTGGAGGCTGGACAGATGTTTGGCAAGGAGACGACATGTAAGAGACAAAGCATTGGTGTGGCTGGCATGTTGGGAGGGCCACCTGGAGGCCAGGCAAGGCCAACATGGTGTGGCCAGCAGGAAGGGGCTAAAGACTGGTAAAGTGGGCTCTTGGAAGAGGTTACCCAGATGGGTGGGCAGATGGGGGAGCATTAAGACTGTTCTGAGGACACTAGCAAATATTGTATCTTGCAGCTTTCCCCTGGCTCTCAGAGCTCCAGCCTCACAGAGTTCACAGTCGGGAAAAAAGTCTAGTGGCCTACAGTTAAATTTTCCTCTCCTGCTCACGTCCGGCCCTGGGAAAGGAGACTGGAGAAGGAAAATACTTCTTTACCTTTCTACAGACTCTTCCACAGAGACCCTCGTAGCCCCTCACCGTCTACAAAACTTGCCCCAACACAACACCTCCAGGCTCAGAGTGTCTGAAATTCCAGCTGCTCACACCCCAGCTTTCCCCAGTCCCCACACGTTCCGCCCAGCAAAGAGAAAAGAAATGGACCTAACTAAGCCCTGAAGGTCAAACTCCCGCATCCCAGGAGAGGAGGAGAGTGTGATCCCCATTTTATAGCTGAGAAAACTGGGACATGGGTGCAAAGTGAGTTACTCAGGGTGGCAGAGCATGTCTAGAACCCCTCATGACACAAATAATGCCCTGGGGAAGGGGCTGCTCCAAGCCTGGTACCTTGGGCCCCAAAGTGCCCTGGTGGCACAGAGATAGCACCTGGGGCAAAGCTTAGCTCTGCGTGTGGCAAAGGACCATACCTGTAATGATCCACCTGGTTGAGCACAAAGATGTGGTGGCGGATCCTCTTCCTGCTGAGGAAGCGATGCATGTGGGGCACGAAAGCCAACAGCTCCTCGAAGCGTTCCCGGAAGGGGATCAGCAGCGCCAGGCGGTGGGGGCCCCATGACAGGTCCTCAGCCCATGAGGCCCGGGACTCTGGGGGGCAAGGCTTCAGGGGGTTGGGGGCCACTGCCCCGCGGCCCTCACGGGCCACATCACCTGAGCAGCTGAGCTGCAGCCACAGCAGTGAGGCAAAGCCCAGTAGCAGCGCCGCGAAGAAAAGCCGGAAAACGGAGCATTTCCGTGGCAGGAGTGCCAGCAGCCGGCAGGACCTGGGGTGGGGTGAGGAGTCAGGGCCCAGAGTGCGCTGCCCCTGGCTGGCTCCCCACACAGGCACTCCCTGCCCCGCAGAGCCGACCTCATCCTGTTCCTCCACCCAAAGACCCCCGTCTGCTCCCCCACAGACCACTCCCTGACCTCCCAATCCCCTCCAGACCCCCCCTTGCCCCCAGCGCCTGCCCCACCCCCTCCCCACAGACCCCGGCGGCCTGCCCCGCCCCCCACGACCCCCGTCCTGCCCCGATCCTTCCCCACATGACCCCTGCCCCCGGCGCCTCGCCCCGACCCCTCCCCACAGAACCCCCGGCCGGCCTGGTTCTTGCCCCCCACAGACCCCCGTTCCTGCCCCGGACTCCTCCCCCACGGACCCCCTGCCCCCGGCGCCTGCCCGCCCCCCCCTCCCCCACAGACCCCCTGCCCTCCCGGCGCATGCCGACTCCTCCCCACAGACCCCCCCTGCCCGGCCCGCTCTCACCCAGCTCTCCCGGACATACACCGCCGGCTTCCTCCGAGAGGGGAACATGCTCCCAGGCGGCGCCGGGGGCGGCTCGCGGCTCCGTCCCCCCGGGCCCGGCGCTGCCCAGACACGCTGGCTCAGAGACCCGGTCCTACGCTGAGCGGGGTCCCCCGGAAACGCGGCCCGGTCCCGCCGTTCCGCCTACACCGGGGTTCCGGGCGGGCACCAGCCGCTTCCCCCTTCCTCGGCCCAGGTAGTCGGGGAGGTGGCACCTGCCGCCCCAAGCGGGGTAACATCACGTAAGCGGCCCCGGGCCAAGCATCCCCCAACAGCTTCGGCCATGCAGGGCAGCCCCCACGCTCTCATGCAGAGGGGCTGCCTGCCGTACCCCCGAGTCACTGCTACCTCACCCTCCAGGGCACGGGGCACCAGCCACCACCACATGCACGACGTAGCTTGCCCGGCCCGTAGGGGAGAGACTTCCCTCTCCCGCAAAGGGTTTTCATCCGAGCTGCAGTCCCTTTTCCACTGAGCAGGCTCAGAAAGCAAGAATCTAAGGACACACACAAGCCCATCCTCAGAGCACCTTTATTAGGAATCCAAGACACAGGACAAAATAGCCAAAAGCTAGTAACCAAGTGACCCAACAGCCACTTTGCCTCCCTGCTGTACAGGGAAAGGATGTATCAACCAATCTACTTCACTGCTGCACATGCACCACGCTGGATCCAAGGATGCCCTGCAACCCAGTGGAAGGGGAAAGGTGGCTGCAGCACTGTGGAACAGGAAGTGGAGTGTGACCCCTCACCGTGCCCCTATGAGCAGCAGAGAGGCACACTATTATACCATCTAGAAAAGGAATGACTGCTGAAGTGGGAAGATGGGTCAGCTTTGCCTTGTGCTCAGATCCCTGTTAACGTACTAGGAAAACAAATTTAAAAGTTTATTAGAAAATATTTAAATAAAGATGATACAAAGTTTGATGTGTCAGTCATTAGCCATCAGGGGCAACATACAGAGTATGGGGGGACGCTGGTATTTGGGTATGGGTTAGCATATAGTACATACAGTCTGTAATGTCCCCAATGCAGGGTATACGGTGGGTGGGGTCAAAATATAGTAGGGGAGCAGTGAGGGTACATCGCTCATCTACTACACTAAAATATGCAGCCATCCTTGCATAGAAACTTGTGGGGTTCTAACCCCCAGTACTCCTATTCCACAGTGATCAGCACCTTGGAAATACCCATGGCAGATACACAATGCTATTGCCTCAGCCCCAAGGCAGCTAGTTCCAACTCCTGTGCAGTCCCTTCACATTATGGATTTTACACAGATTAATACACACACAATGCTGGGACAGACCAGGAGCCTCAGGGTGGTGTGGCAGTGTAGAGGCCCCTGCACGATCACAATCAGTTCTGTCCTCTCTCAGGTGATCCAATAGCAGCCTATAGCAGCTGGTTCAGGACACAGTCATGCAGATTTCAGCACCTGGCTGAAGGTTCTGTGTACAAAAAAGCTGTTTGCTCAAGTTTCCTTCTCCCTTTATACCAGCTTCGTGGTATGAAGAAAATACTTGTGGTTCTAGTTGAAGGGATGAGGATTCCAGCCTTCTTGGAAAGGGGAGCCCAGCTCATTGTAGGGAGTGAGCCTTGGGAGAGGAGGAAAGCCACAGGCACAGAGACTCCATCCACACTGCCAGAGAGTTCAAACACAACTCAGAGGAAGAAAGGCCGAGAGTTCCTGGGGAAGGTCAGTGTACCTCAGAGGAATCCATGCAGGATAACACTCTACCTCTTATTCCCAGGGAAGATGGTCTAGTGGTTAGAGTGCTAGTCTGAGACTTGGATTCAAGTTCCTGCTCTGCCACAGACTTTGTGCAGAACCTAAGCCAAGTCATTTAGTCTCTGGGGCTCAGTTCCCATCTGTAACATGACAAGAATAGCCCTGCCTGCCTTCCAGGGGTGCTGAGGATAAAATGTATCAGACTGTGAGGCACTCAGATAGTACACTGATGGGGCCATGGAAGCACCACAGACTGAATGTGAGTGACTGAAACACCGTAACAAACCAATACAAGGAAATCCCACCCAGACTGGGAGGGAGGGAAGTGGTGGAGGCAGGTGACACTTAGCCCAGGCAGCTGGAGGGTTGAGAGAAGGTAGATATGACCAGGCCAGGCTGCTGAAACTCATGGAGTTGCTTCCGTTAAGAGTGGGCTGTTTGCTCATGCTGTGTGCCCTCTTTATACCAGTTTCTTGGCTTCAAAGAAACTCTTGAGGTGCCTCATCTGCCATATGCCAATGGCAACAAGAATGAGGGTCTGGACAATGGACCACCAGAGAACCCGCTGGTTGGTGCTCTCACTGGTCTGGCGGAACCGCTCCTCTCGCCACTGCAGCAAGGAAACAACAACAGGTCAGAGAAGCAAATACAGACTCATCCTCCCAGGCCCCAGAGACCAGTGGCTTCCCAGGGCCCTCACAACTCTCTAGTAGTCACTGTCCAGCTGGGTAGGTCTCCCTCCAAGGAATCTCCTTCCCAAACCATGAACACAGCCCCTGCTGCATCTCCAGTGTAGAGTGCAGCACTGGCCAAGCTACTTCAGGTTCCTCACCCGCTGGTAATTCTGCTCCTTCTGGATTTGCTCCACCTGCTCAATGAGCTGCCGCACCCGGAGCTGCAGCTCACTCAGCTTGTCCTTGGCAGCAATCTCAGCATAGTCATTGGCATGTTCCCCAACCTGGATATCCAGATGTACCCTCTGCAGCAAGACAAGAGAACACAATCAGGTGTCCTGCCCCAGCACAATGCTACATGGAGGGGCCATCCCTCCCCTCTCTGTCCCGCATGGGACCCCCTTACCAGCATACCCCCTGCAAAGAGGGAGAATTTGGTGGAGTTAGAATGCAGGCAGATCTGATGCTCTCCGGGAGTGTGCGAGGTGAAGGTGAATCTGCCCTCAGAGCCATACTGCCTCGACAAGATGACCTGGAAGAGAAGGACAGGGCAGTAATGGCAAGCTCCAGAGAACAGCCAATTCAGAATTTGAATACAGTACATCCATGAATCTGACAGCAGGGTGCATCAAGCTTCCTGGCAGAACATTTGGTACTAAGGGTCTGTCTGCCCAAAGCAAGTGGTGAGATCTAGGTAGCAAGGCAGATTTACAGGGACTAGAGACCCTCTTCAAATCCCTTGTGCTATCTGCCCAGGCGACAGTTAAAGCACTACGTTCGGCCAAAAACATAGGGCCAGATCAGCATTTCAGTTAGTTGCTCTCCTGAAAGTCCATTCTGCTGAACCTTAGAATCTGTTCATTAACAATTTCAAAACAAGCAGGGATCCAATCAAATGCACTGGGGAGGAGGGGATGGGAACTGCCAGAGAAGGAAGGTTGGGCCTAGATGGAGCTCTAAGTTCAGAACCAGATCATCAGTAAGTCTAGGGTCTTAGATCATGGAGTTTAACTAGACTGGGAAGGGATGGTGTCCCTAGACTCTGTTTGCCAGAAGCTGGGAACGGGGAACGGGATGAATCACTTGCTGATTCCCTGTTCTATTCATTCCCTCTGAAGCATCTGGCATTTGCCACTGTTGGCAGACAGGATACTGGGCTAGATGGACCTTTGGTCTGACCCAGTATGGCTGTTCTTATGACTGGAAGTGAGTGGGCACCATGTACCACAGGGGTCAGCAGCCACTGCACTGATTAAAGTAGCTGACTCTGCAGAGAAGCAGCTAAAAACAAGACATTTTTCTAATTTCATAGTTCAAACTGGAATCTATAGAACTAGATTAAACATCATGTTGCTAAGAACCTCTCAGAACCAGGCAGCAATAGAAAAATCAGGCAGATGCACCTAAACCTAGAACTTGCCCACATGCCACAAAGACAGCCTGTTCCATGGCAGAACCACCAGTATCTATGGTGATTTCACACCAGTGAAATTTGGTGTCTCACGAGTCAACATGCTACACTGACAAAGCCTTAATGGTCTGTGTGTGGCACCTGCCTAGGGAGGTTGGGGAATCTCCATCATTGTCTAACCTGCTCTTAAAAAAAAATCTCCAAAACACCTGTCAGGGATGATCTAGACTCTAGGTAATATTTAGTCCTGCCAGGAGTGCAAGGGACTGGACTAGAGGTCCCTTCCAGTCCTATGAAACAGAGAAAGCAATGTTAGAGCCCAAGTAAGACAACTCAGTGAAACTGCAAGCAGATGCTGAAGGGGTGCCTCTCACCATGGGCACTGACTCTGGGCTGCTCAGTCCCCATTACTCTGCTACTGTAGCTTTTGGGCCTCATTGGGATGGGTATGAGGGCGGATTCAGGTTGGGGAACCAGAGCACCTGTGCTGACCCCGGGCTGAAAGATGTGCCAGTATCTTCTCCTCCCAACCCAGGTACCTTATCATCAGGGTCCTTCACCTCCACGAACATGCCAAGCCCAGGTGTGGCAAGCATATAATCCTCCCGCTGCTTATCGTATAGCTGGGTACGGTAATTCCCTGCAGGGAAAGCAACACTATCAGAACCATCCTAGTCAAACACATAAGAGTCCCCAGCACCATGCCCATCTACCCCCGCGCCCCGAGCCACAGACTTTTCTCCTATCCCCCCTGCACCCATCCCCTTCCTGTCCCCCAATTTCCCCCCGCACCTCCCCCCTGCTGTTCCCCCCCGCACCGCGCCCCTCGCACCTATCACCATGGTCTCGTCCGGGATCTCCTCAATGAAGCAGCGGCGCTCGGTCTCGCCCAGGTGGAAGTAGAGGCCGAAGCTGCGGGAAACGGCACCAACGAGCAGCAGCAGGACCAAGCCCAGAAGTCCGCCGCGGGCCGCCATCTTGCCCGCCGAACGCCACGTCAGGCTGCGCGCAGCCGCAGGGGACAGGATAACTCCCGGCAGCCCCTGCGCACTCAGCGCCTCGTGCCACCAAACGCCATATAAGGGCGCGCGCAACTCACAGGACGGAACTACAACTCCCGGCAGCACCTGCGCGCTCAGCGCCATCAAACACCATATAAGGGCGCGCGCAGCTCACAGGATGGGACAACTCCCGGCAGCCCCTGAGCACTCAGCGACGCTTGCACCAAACGCCACATACGGCTGCGCGCAGCCGCAAAGGACAGGACAACAACTCCCAGCAGCCCCTGCACTCGGCGCCGCGTGCCACCAAACGCCACATAAGGCAGCGCGCAGCTCACGGGATGGGACTACAACTCCCGGCAGCCCCGCTCGCAGGTGCGAGCCCGGCCGCCAACAGACCTTCATTCCTCCGCCTGCCGGGTGTCTGGGGGGGGCGGCACCGGCCAGCACGGCAGGAGCCGCGAGACGGGGGAGCTGCTGCGCCCCACTCCACGGGGGGAGGGGAAAAGAGGAACACCCCCCCCCCCCCCCCGCCCTGTCCCACCACCCCTGGAGCCAGTGCTGGATCCCCCAGGAGTGCTTGCTCACCACTTCCTGCTGGTTTGAGACAGCTACCCAGGAGGAACCAAGGCAGAAACAAGATACCAAAATACTCCTGTTATTTCTCCAAAAACAGCTTTTTAGAAACCAAAGTTTTGTACAATCCCCCATAGAAAAAAATCACATTTGGGGCCAGGCCAGTGTCTCCACTAGTAAAAACGCTTGTTCCTTTCCTGCCGTCTCTGGAAGACCACAGCCCCCACCACAGCACACACGATGATGCCCAGCAGGGCACAGAGCAGCAGCAGGAACACCTTCCAGCCAGTCAGGGGCCCACTTCGGAAATTTCCTGTCGGGTCATCCACATTGTCTGTGGGCAGGAAATAACGAGGCTTAGAGCAGAGAGATTTACACACATCTCCTATTCCACCTTGAGCTTGGGATCTAACATGGTTAACAAACGGGCTAATGCTGACCTGCCAAATCCCCCCTCCCAAGAGAGTGGCTTTTGGACAAGTCAATGTCACACGTTATTGTGTTAAGAGCAAGCAGGAAGATTCCATTGCTCAGGGTGGGGTAGCAAAATCCCCATACAAGCCCAGGCTGCATGTGAGAAATACCCTCCCCACCAGAGATGCTATGCAGTGTTGGAGCTCATGATGCATGTGGCTGAGGGTCAAGCATTGGTCTATCTAGGTCCTTGCCAGGCCACCACCCTTCTGGGAGCTGAGCACTCAGCAGGCCTGAAGGGATGACACAGGAACCCTCTATCATGGGTCACCAGAGCCCAGAAGATTCACCTTTTGGTGACTTAAGGAGGCTGACACTGGGCTCAATCTTTGTCCAGTCAATGTTCTCTTCCTCTGGTGGATGCTCTACCATCAGCTGAAACAGCTTCATTGAGATGATGTCATGATTGTCTAGGAAACAAGTATCAACTATTAGACAATAGCACAGCCCTTTCCAAGCTGCATGTCCTCAAAGGCCCATGAAAAGATTCCTCTTGTGCTCTTCCATGCCCTAGTCTCCCTCAGGCCCACCCTCCCTGACTCAGAAACCTGGCTTGCATTTGGGAGGCTTTCCCCAGCTGCCCAGCCAAAGAGCTTGGTCTCTTTTCCAGGCTGCCTGTCTCCTCTCCTGCATGGTTAAGAATTCCAAGTGCTCAGCCTATTGCAAGGCAGCACTGGAACACCACTCCACCCAAAGCACCATGCCCCAGCCCCTCCAGTTCAAAAGGAGCTCTCACCAGACAGGTCCCCTGTGCCAGCAGAAGCCCCAAAGAAGTAGCCAGTGGGCAGTCGGACTCCTGCAACATCAATGCAGTTCTTCCACTCATTCTTGTCCTCCACATCGGTCATCACCTGCCAGGAAAAGGCAAAGTCATTTCAGGGCACAGAAGCAAGGGCACCAGACCTTCTCAAAGTGGGGGTGCCAGGGGCCTCCACCCCCAGCCAAACTGGAAGCAGGAGTGGGGCCAGGAGTCCACTCCACCCAAGGCCAAAAGCAGCCCCCTGCTCGTGTCCAGGCTCCACGTCCGCCCAGGGCAGGAAGAGATGGAGAGTCTGTATTGGCTTCCCACAGCAGCCCATGTGGCTCTCCCCGACCCAGCACTGGCCGGGTCTTGGAGCTGCAGCCCAGCCACAATAAGAGCCAAGGCACAGATCCTCCACTTGCCTGTGGTGTGAGGTATCCGCCACCAGCAGCCCCCGACCTCTGTTCCCATCTCCCAGGGCAGGCGGAGGGTCCATGCTGCGGCTCCCACCTTAGTGGGCTGTGGCTCCGAGGCCTGCCCCTCCCCGCACAGCCAGGTCAGGGAGAACCACACAAGCGGCAGTGGGGAGCCAGCACAGAGTCGTGGACAATCTATCTCCGCCGGGCCGAGAGCCCAGGGGCTGCTGTCAGCCCTCCCCTTCCCATGCAGGCAGATGAAGGGTCCACGAGCATGGCTCCCACAACTGGCTCCCCGGGGAACTCCATGCCAGCCTGGTGGTGGGGGGAGCCTTAGGGGGGAAAGGAGGGGGTCTGCCCCAGCAAAATTCCACCTTGAAAAAGTGGAAGGGCCCTGACCCCTTCTGTTCTGGCACCACTGGCACAGAGTTCTGCCCAGCCCAGCCCTCTCTCTAGAGCCACAGTGGCAAGAGGGCAGGTTGGCTGATCCAGGTGTTGGGAGGACAACTCTCTCTCAGCACATCACCCCTTGGTCTTGGTCGTGCAGCCAAACCCAACTGCATGGCTCAGACAGCCTGCAACAGGCATGAAGCTCAGTGTCATCTCCCAAATCCACCTCACCGTCAGCCGGCCCCTGGAGTAACGAACTGCCAGGAAAGTGTCATGGTTCTGATTTCGAAGATCAGCTGTGCAGCCTGCTAGCTCTGTCCAGCGCCCATCCTTACTGTGATCATAGGCCAGGGAGCCGTTGTTCACCATGGCAGAAATATACGGGAACACTCGCTGGAGGGGCAGAGAAGGAGACCATTATTCCGAGCTTTCTACAGGCTGGGAGAGATCTGCATTCTGCATGAGGGACAGATATGTTCCGCAAACCTGAGCCTCTACCTGGCAGGACCCATGTGCATCTAGACACCTTACCGGGGCATAGACCTACCATCCCCCATGGCCCTGAAGCTATGGCTTTGCCTAAAGGGACCCGATGAAGAAGAGCAGCAAATAAGTCAAAGGTTCTTTTCTAGGCTGACCTCAGGATGCGTTTTGTTGAGGGAAACAGATGTAGAGAGACCCTGCTATCCAGTCCTTAGGCCACACTTGGGAAATGCATCTCAGTTGGAGCACACAAAACTATCAGATGAGCATGAAATTAGGAAAGCTCCAAGCAAGAGCCAGTCATGCAGTTCTCTCTGCCTGCCCATCCTGAGCACAGGCAATGGCCAGCTCCATCAGCGTTATAGTGAGAAATAAACCTCCCTGCTAGCATTTTCTTCCTCCTTGACATGCTTCTGACCCCTTTGATACAGGATGGGCTGCCTCAGATCTCCATTATTTTTATTATTTGTATTCCAGTAGCACCTAGGAAACCAGGATCACATTGTGCTAGGCATTGTACAAGCACCATTCCAAAGAGCTTACAAGTATAAAGCAAGAGACACCAGACGGACATAGATGTGAAAATACAAGCAAACAATAAAACAATACTGGTTGGCATGAAAGGCAGCAGTCTCTGCACATTAGTGGCTTAATCATTGTCAATTTTTTTTTTTGCAGGCATGACTGCAAAGGAGATCCTTTGGGAGACTAGTGAAGTAGCTTTGCAGATGCTCAGGGAGAGCTCCTCCCAAGTATGACGGGCAGCATGGGAGAAAGCACAAAGGTGTTCATTTGAAAATATAGACAAACAAGCAGTGGAAGCTGGCATCATGAAATCAATCAGATGCAAGCATCCAAAGATCAATAGTGAGTGAGAGATGACAGGTAGTGGGGAGAGGCCACAAAGGGCCTTGAAAGTGAAGACAAGCAGTTTGCATTTGATGAGACAGAGAAGACTGAGCCAGTGGCTCTTGTTAGATGAAAGTTACCATGGCAGTCAGAAGATGTAACAAGACTTGCACATACATGGGAGAAATGAAGAGAATCAATAACAAAAATACACCCCCTGGTGAGCACATTTTGGATAGATTTCTGCCAAACTGAGCTGTGAGCTTAAGAGTTAATACAGGAACGATTAGACTGAAGTTTTCCTTCTCATCTCCATTTCTATCATGTATTTGCAACCAAGGGCAAGACTAATCTGGCAGGATTAACCTATGATCTAGCAACGGACATTTAGTAAATCATCGTCATAAGGGCTGAAAGCTCCCTGAGAGACCTGGATGAAGTGAGGGAACTCTCAGGGCAGGTTTTCTTTGCTCTGCAATTTTAAGTTTTTCCTTTGTATATTTAGTAAGTGGCACAAGGGTCATGTTTCTTCCTTGCATCTCTCCCCTAGGTCAGCAGGAATCAGAGACCCTGAAAATAGATTCTTTCTAGCTGACTCAACATGTCCTAACCCTCCCCTTTTTCCTACTACATACATCTCTTCCTCTCCCTTCCACTGCCCCCCCAGTACAGTCAGGCTAGCCCCAGCCCCTTGCCCACACAACAAGTGATATGCCAAGACCATATAGCAAGAAAAGACAGCTCCTTGGTGCTAGTCACAATGAGCCCAGTCCATGCTGCCAGGAGCCTGAGGCCTCCCCAAGCTTTCTGTCACCACTTACATCTGTTGCTTCATCATTGGGGTATGTGTCCAGGAAAATGGCCAAGCCATGGAAGTTATCCTTGCTCCCAAACACAGGGCCTAGAAAAGCAAAGCAGCACAGGGTTAATAGTGCTCTGACAAAGGGGCTACAAAGAACTTCAAATCACATCTACCCTCCATAATATGCAAGGCAGATTCACTTAACCAACTCAACAGGAGATGGAGGAGAAAGTGCACTAAGGATCCTCCAACTCTGCATTGCAGTGACCAGTCTCTGGTGAATGTCTCATCCCACTGTTAACCAACGTGTGTGTTATACACATTACTGATGCCACCTCATTATGTATGAAATGAATGGTATGAATATTGTATGTATAAGCGTTGGGTATTTATGCTAACTGACTTGTATTGTTTTTGCCCAGGGCTTTGGAGAGGAGCGCATAGCTGGAGCATGGAGCAGTAGGTTTTTGCCTGGAGCGGGAGTGGAGCTGGAGCACAGCTCCAAAGCTGTTTTTCACCACAGTGCTGTTCACCCTTGTTCACTGGCATATCGCACAATAACTTTGAACAGGACAACTCAGCATTTGGCCTAAGTGGATAGGAACACTGTCAAAGGCAAAATCCATTAATATTCTGCCCTGGTACAAGCTGGAGAGCTAACTTCATGGATCAATAGCTAGAATGTTAATATCCAAAACAAAGATAAAATAAAGATACAGAACAAGTAGTTCAGGAACTGGTACAAATTGGTGGGTTGGATCGTAGGTGTCATAGAAAAATGCTTTGTAACTTGTCAGCAGCTGTTCTATATGTAGAAATGGTTTTGGGGGTTTAATCACCGAACCACACATTCTGTGTAAGGTGAACATGCTGCAGGACAAGAACTGCTTCCCAAAAGGAGGGAAATGCTCAGAGCCCTAGCCCGCCACAGACAGCAAATGGAGGAAAATCGCAACACACACTTTGGAGTTAGTTTCCCAGACCTGAAGAAGGACTGTGTGTAACCTGAAAGCTGGTCTCTCTAAATTGCTCCAATACAAAATATTGCCTCATCCACTTTGTCTCTCTGACTTTGGATAGAGATACTCAGCAAAGTGGACTGGCAACCCCCACTCCTGCTGCCTAGCAGTAGACTCGAAAGGGGGTACCCCAGTGCTGTGGGGGCACTAGTTACATTTCTCCCTCCTGAGCTGCTGCTGGCAGTTACTGAAAGGATGAAATATAGAAGCCATGACGACAAGAACTTTTCCCCACCTTGCCCCCACAGCGGGAGGGAGATCTCGCCTTCTATGAGTGCATGCGCCATCCCCTACTATGTACCTGACATGAGGCGCTCCCGGGTGTACCACAGGGCAAAGCCATCCCCGTGCAGGTTCTTCTTGCCTGCTCCATGGATCTTGAAGTGGACATGGAGCTCCCAGTCTTTGAGGAAACAGGGCTGAGAGAGAGGGAGTCACACTCAGTACCATGGACAGCATTCAATGGACACGTCTCCCACCCATGGGGACTCCCTCAGACACAACTTCTTAGCCAGAGCACCCTCTCTCTTGCCTCTCAGAAAGGACAGCTATAGTCCCCACAGAAGCCGCAGCATTCATCCTCCTTCAGGGCTTCAGAACCAGGGCTTGGAACTCCAGCTCCTGAGCATCCCCTCCACCTCCAGGCTGCACTCACCACACGGTTCCAGATGGAGCCCTCTTTGCTGCGCTCATCGGGAGTCAGGCGGACATACTGGCTGGTGAGCATCGTGCTCCCCTGGAAGTCCCAGAGAGGCATTGAACTGGAGCCAACCCCTAGAGCAGAGAGAAGGGTACAGCTGAGATCACGAGCTAAGCGGCGCGGGAAGGGCTGCACAGGCTCTAGAGAACGACTATGCTGGGCACAGGTCGAGCCGGGCAATGCCCGGCAAACGCCTGGGGGGGGACCCACTGAGAAGGCGGGGCCAGCGAGTCTCCCGTCTCCGCCCCACTCCCGGAGGGGGAGGGGCGGGGCAGGGCCCGTGGCTGAGGGGTGTCCCCGGCCCCTCACCCTGGTAGGGTTTGGTCAGCGAGTGCTCCCGCTTCAGGTGCTCGTTGTTCCCGTCGGTGAGCTCGGCGGCCCCGCGCCGCAGCCCGGACGCCAGCAGCAGCAGCAGCAGCGCCCCGGACAGGAGCCCACGCACGGGGCAGCCCCGGCCCCACCGCCCGCGGCGCGCGCAACCGCCTCCTCCCGGACCCGCCGCCATCCTGCTCCCACTGCTTCCGGCCGGAACCGGAACCCGCCAGCCCTCCAATTGGAGCCCGGCCTGGTGGGGCTTCCGGGGGAGACCCCGCCCCCAAGCAGAGCAGCTAGTGAGAGAGCTACACGTCATTCTCCGTATCCATGGCAGCCGAGAGGCGGGGCTAACGAGCTCATACCGCTCCCATGCGCATGGGACGGCAGGGCGTGAATAGCTTCTCCCAGCATGCACTAGCCCGGGGGACTACGACTCCCGGCATGCACTTGGGCCAGGCCTGTCAGTGCGCAGCATGCCGGGATTTGTAGTTTGAGCGCGTCTCTTTCGCGTCGGCTCCCGCAACCCGCTATTGGCATCGCGCCGCCCCCGGGAACCCCAAGGCGCGTGGCCACGACCTCGCCCCTCCCCCCGCAGGCCGGCAGCGGGCGAGTGGCCGCGCGCCAGTGACTCAGCCGAGGCAGCAGCCGGGGCCCAGCCAGCCTGATTGGACAGAGCCTGGCTGGGCCGCTGGGGCCTGTCCCGTTACTACCTTTCTGCCAGACGTCCCTGCCCAGAGACAGGCCGTGGCGCTGCTGGGCCCGGGATGGGGCCAGGGCTGGAGGCAGGAGGACCCCGCCCGCCTCCACTAGGCCCGGGCGATTGTCACAGCTGGGGGCAGATTTGGGTGCCTCAGCATCCCTGCGTGGGTCTCGGGTGGTTATGAGATTTTACAGCAGCCAGTGCTGGGCTGGCAGTGTCGGGGCACGCTGTGCATGCCAGCTACGGGCTCATCTCACCCTGGGGAGTGAAGCAACAACCTCCAGAGCTGAAAGTACACATCTCTGCAACTTGAGCTAAAGAGTCTGGGGCTGGGGAGTGTGTCAGACTAACATCCTCTCGCTACAGTGGGGAACGTGTAACACACTCACCACTGGATTCCATGTACAATGCACATGGGTGTAGGGTCAATGTGCAGGCCCAGTGAGTACAGCATGTGACTGTTCAGTTTCAGGATGAAGCACAGCTCCTTGGGCTGCTCTGAAATTGCCTGTTTTGCAATAACTACTCTCAGGCAGCATTAAGTTGCAGCTCAGACACTTAGGGGATTGGCTTGCATTGGTGCTGCAGGGGTACAGATAAGGAATGTAGCCGACTATGTGCTGACTCTGACTTCCCGACTGTCTGTGCCCATGGGATGATTCCGGCTGCGGCCCCCCAGAAATGCATGGAGGATGACATCTTGTTCTACAAAATTACATCCTCTGCCCTGTGTGACTTTGCATGCATCATATGTGTAAGGTTGCACTGTGCATGCATACGTAAAATTGCAGCCTTCCTAACAATTGCACAGCACACCACTGAGAGCCTGTCTGGACTTCAGGTCTAGATCAGGGGTTCTCAAACTTCATTGCACTGCAACCCCCTTCTGACAACAAAAATTACTACATGACCCCCAGAGGGGGGACTGAAGCTTCAGCCCACCCAAGCCCCACTGCCCTAGGTGGGGGGGGCCAAAGCCAAAGGACATCAACCCCTGGGCAGGGAGCCTGTAACATGAACCCTGCCGCCCAGGGATGAAGCTAAAGCCTGAGACCCCTGGGCTTCAACTTTGGCCCTAGGCAGTGGGGCTTGGGCTTTTGCCCCAGCAAGCCTAATGCCAGCCCTGGCTATTGTACTTCAAGTTCTGTACAGAATCTTTTCAGGGGGAATAAGGCAAGTGCCATATTTATTAGTAATACATGTACTAATTAACACTGTATCATATGCATATGATAAAGATTACACTCATGCACTCACACAAGCACACTTTGTCTTGTTGTTACCAACCAGTTGCTCCCTCTAACTGCACTGACCAGGTGAGTTAGATAGGGCACAAGTGGAGCCGGGCTTCTGCTGATCTGGATTGATGCTCCCTCTGCGAGACACCTCACATTTATAGCTGCTTCCCTCTCATGCAAATCTGTACAGATTCAAAATCTGTGTCTGTGTCCGTTGGTCCTTTGTCCTGCTTTCTTCTGGGTATTGTCCCAATGCTGCAAAGAGGGTGTTTTCAAAAGAAACTGCTTGCTTCTAACCCCCAAGGCCCTCAGTATCTCTGCTCTTCTTTAACGAGCCCACTTGACAGGTTTTATTGTCCTTGGATCTGGCTTCCAGCCCCTCTCCAAGGGTTGCAACTGTCTGGAGGTGCTGTCTTCCACACCTTGCTCATTCACACCTCGTTCATTCAACAGGGCAATTGATTAAGGGAGTGGAGGGGAAGACCTTATTCTACAAGCAAAAAGACATTTTTCTTCTACTTTAACTATTCTTAGGGGCTATAACATTATACCAAGGCTTAACACAAAGTTTTCTATAAGTTTTTCTACATGGGGATCTGATACAAAGTTCCTATATCAAAGGACTTGATACAAAATTGTATGAAAATAGCTTAAGACAGAAGCATAATACAAAATCGTATGAAAGTTATGTGAAGATGCCTAATACAGAGATTTATCTACATGGCGACCCCATGAAAACAGGGTCTTGACCCACTTTCGGGTCCTGACCCACAATTTGAGAACTACTGGTCTAGAGCAGTGGTTTTCAAACTTTTTTTTCTGGAGACCCAGTTGAAGAAAATTGTTGATGCCCATGATCCAACGGAACTGGGGATGAGGGATTTAGGATGTGGGAGGGGCTCAGGGCTGGGGCCAAGGGTTGGGGTGCAGGAAGCAGTCAGGTCTTTGGGTTGGGGGTGCAGGCTTTGGGATGGGGCCAGGGATGAGGTGTTTGGGGTGCAAGAGGGGCTCTGGGTTTGGGGGGATCAGGGCTGGGGCAGGGGGTTAGGGTCCAGGAGGGGGTCAGGGTTCTGGGCTGGGGATGCAGGCTCTGGGCTGGGGCTGGGGCTGAGGGGTTTGGGGTGCAGGAGGGGGTTCTGGGTTGAGAGGGCTCAGGGGATTGGAGCATAAGAAGGATGAATTCAAACTGGGAATAGGTTCAGAGACGGGCTACTAGGATGATCCGAGGAATGGAAAACCTGCCTTATGAAAGGAGACTCAAAGAGTTTGGCTTGTTTAGCCTGGCCAAAAGAAGGCTCCGGGGGGATATGCTTGCTCTATATAAATATATC
The DNA here is from genome assembly GCF_003597395.2 of Chelonoidis abingdonii. NCBI lineage: Eukaryota > Metazoa > Chordata > Testudines > Testudinidae > Chelonoidis > Chelonoidis abingdonii. Next base: position 111,430,054 of record NC_133775.1, on the reverse strand, counting down.
AGGGGGGTTAACATTAGGGAGGGAGAGGAATTATTTAAGCTTATATAATGTAACACAAGGAGCTAATGGGTACAAACTGAATACTAGAAGCAGGCTTGAATTAGATGAAGGTTTCTAACCATTAGAGGAGTGAAGTTCTGGAACAGCCTTCCGAGGGAGTGGGGGCAAAAGAACATATCTGGCTTTAAGACTAAGCTTGATAAGTTTATGGAAGGGATGATTGATAGGATAGTTTAATTTTGGCAATTGTCCTTGGATTATCAGCAGATAGGTCTGCTCAATGGTCTGCGATGGGATGTTGATGGGATGGGATCAGAGTTGCTGCAGAGAATTCTTTCCTGACTGCTGGCTGGGAGCCTTGCTCACATGCTCAGGGTTTAGCTGATCGCCATATTTGGGTCGGAAGGATTTCCTCCAGGACAGATTGGCTTGATGCTCTGAGGTTTTCGCCTTCCCTGCACATGAGGCATGGGTCACTTGCTGGTGGATTCTCTGGCTTGAGTCTTCAAACCACATTGAGGACTTCAATAACTCGGACATAGTTAGGGGTTTTATAGAAGGGATGGGTAGGGTTCTGTGGCCTGCTTGTGCAGGAGGTCAGACTAGATGATCATGTGGTCCCTTCTGACCTATGAGTCTATAAGGTTGAAGCACGGACTTACCTCCAGTGGCTTCCAGTTTAGCGGCACAGCAGGGGTGCAGTAGGCAGACTTCCAGCTGTCCTGGTGCCGCATACTGTGCTGAGCCTGAAGCAGCCAGCAGCAGGTCGGCTCCTAGGCGGAGGCGTGCAAACAGTTCGCGTGCTGCGCGTTGCAGGCCTGCCCACTCCAGCTCCCATTGGCTGGGAACTGGCCAATGGGAGTATAAAGCTGCTGCCCAGGGTGGGGGCAGGGCGTGGAGCTCCATGGTCCCCCTGCCTAGAAGCCAGACCTGATGCTGGCCACTTCCGGGGCACAGTGCCGGTGTCGGAACAGGTAGGCACTAGCCTGCCTTAGCTGGATAGCACCGCCGACAGGCTTTTCAACATCACTGTCAGCAGTGCTGACCAGAGCAACCCAGTGCTGGGTCGTGACCAACTTTGAAAAGCACTGGTCTAGAGCTTGCCAGTGCCCTGGCAAGCACTGTCTAGAGGCTTGCCAGTGCTGCTGCCCTCCTCCACAATTCAGGAACTGCAGATACACCAGAGACTAAATGAAACCCAGGGAGTGAGGAATTCCAGAGAAGCTGATGAGCAATGAGAGCTTGGCCGGGAAAGCCCTTTGAGCTCAGCAGCCTGGGGTGGGGGTCCAAGAGGGCCCGGCTACTGCTGGGAATCTCTGGGAGCTGGTGGTGTGTGTCACGGAATGTGGGGGAGTCCGGTCCAGAACCCCTCTTCCTGGGACTCTCAGAGACTCTCAGCCAGCCAGTAAAACAGAAGATTTATTGGACGATAGGAACGCAGGTTACAGCAGAGCTTGCAGGCACAGTCAGGACCCCTCAATCGAGTCCTTCTGGGCTTTCAGGGTGCTTGGATCCCAGCTTAGGATACCCTGAATTCCACCCACACAGCCCCAAAACGAAACTGAAACTAACACCCTCCTTCCGGCCCCTTCCTTTTCTAGCTTCCTGGGCAAAAGTGTTGACCTCCCACCCCTCTTGCCTAGCTCAGGTTACAGGCTCAGGTATAGTCCATCCCCTAAAGTCCTCCCCTGCTCTCCCATCCCCCATGCAGACAGCCCCTACTCCATCACAGTGTGGCTGTGCGAACTGCAGCTCGATTCAGTCACTTCTTCCAGCTTGTGATCTGGCTGCAAATCCAGTTCATCCCATCCTATTAAAAACAAGAGACCGGTATGAGCACTGGCCCCTTCCAACATCCCCTGGCTTGATTCCTTGTGGGGGTCTCTTTGCCAGATCACTGGCCCCTGGGTTTCTTCACTGACCTCTCCAACCCCTCTGGGCCTCACCCCCATACCTGGACTCCTTACCCAGACAGGGCTGAGCAGGCCTGGATTTGCCATTGGCGGTCCCGGTACGTAGGTAGGTTCAGTTCCTCTGCAATCTCTGCAGCTGGTGCTGCACCTGCTAGATCCTGCTTGTTGGCAAACACCAGCAAAGGGACACCGGTGAGACTCTCTTCCTCGATCAGCTCTGCCAGCTCCTGACGAAAGACAGAGCGAGCAGTAGGCCCTGAGCGCAGACAGCTGCAGGGCTCCGCTGCCAGGGCCTCATTCCAGGATCTTGCACCTGCCTTGTCACGTGAGTGGAATCTGGATGATGGCTTGTGGGGAAATCCCTCACCAAGTGTCACTGAGCTGGCACTTCTCTGCAAGGATCCCTGGGATACTGCCAATCCAGCAGGGGGTCAGAGAACAAACCACAAAGGGCAGGGAGTTTCACCCTCCCTGAGGCTGTCTGGAATTGGCACAGCCCTTCCTGGCATCCGTCCCCTACCAAAGGGAAAACCCAGCATCTGTAACCGGTGGGTAGCCTTGACCCCAGCCTGACTATGGCTTGGGATGTGAGTTAATCTCCTGGCTCCACCCTGGACTCTGCGACCTCAGGTGTGTTCTGCTCTGGGCCTCAGGTCCCATCAGTGTCATGGGGCTCACAAGCTGGGGAGGAAACATTCCTCACTACTACTGCCTTTGCTCCCTGCTGTGCCTTCCTTCAGCTCAGGATCCAACCAGCTGCTGGGGAACTACATTTCTCACCAATCCCTCCGCAGGGACGGGGGAGGTTTAGCAGGGGCTGGGATTCCAGCCCAGCTTACTCTCAGACTTGAGTAGTTAACAACCCTGGTTCTCTCTGCACTCTGCATCCCACAGATATCCCCCTCTCCCCCGAAAAGTCTTAAATGGCCAGTAGAAACTGTTATACTGGGCAAAGTAGCTGCCCCAGTAGCACAGCCAAGACTTAGTCCCGAAGACCGCCAGAAGCACGCACATCTGAGACCTGTCCCAGCACCCATAATGTCAAGCGCAATCAGCCCACAAGTCAGTGTATTTTCAGGGAGGCTGCATTGTACCTGTCCAGTCTCCTCAAAGCTTTTCTTGTCAGCACTGTCAATGACGTAAATCTGCCACCGGAACAAAAGGGAAAGTCACCCATTCACTTCTTGCTCCCCAGGGCACCCTGCAGGTCCCATCTTTATAGTCACCCTGCCCCCCAGGCACTCCTGGGTGGGCACTCACCTATTTTCCCTTTGCAGGTGGAACAAAGGCTCATGCTGTGGAACCCCAGGATTAGACCCCAGCTGGTCCAGCTTCCAACACTGCCTTGTGAATGGGGCCCCTTGGGTCGTCCCTGCCCACCTGGGGCTGGGCATCATACTCACCAGCATGTCTGTGTTGCCCAGATACTTCTTTCAGTAGCGGCGGATGGCACGCTGCCCACTGATGTCCCAGACATTCAGCCTGAAGCCATGTGAGTGCACACTTTTTATGTGGAACCCCTGCAAAGGGAAGCAAACCAGGCTGTAAATCCAGTCCGGGGAGGAGAGCCCACTTCACCCACCATGCACTAGGTCCGGGGTTCTGCACCTACCTGCGTGGGGGTGATGGTGCTGACCTCCTCCGATGCCAGGCACTTCAGCAGCGTGGTTTTTCTGGCATTGTCCAGCCCCAGCAGGACAATCCGCAGTTCCTGCTCCACGGAGCCCTTGAGCTTTTGGATGACAGTGAGCAGCCCCTGAAAGGACAAGGGGACCCTGAGTGGCCAGGGCTGCATCCCGAAGTCCCCCAGGCATGCCTGGGGTGCTGCAGAATCTCTGGCTGGGTGAGTTTGAGCTGGTTCAGAAGACATGCTGGGGGTGCAGTCAGGGAGTTGACTGATACAACCGACAACCAAGAGCCATCGTTTCTGGGATCTATCACATGTGATGCCACAGAACCTGCCTGGAGAGTGAAACTGAATATTTATGGCATTACAATTGGACTTGAAAATTTACTGAAGAGCTGACATCAGCCATCTCAGATGTGATTTACAATCATCTTCAACCCCTCCCAGAGCTGAAGTCACCCAACCCATTCTAACTAGCCCTGGACGTACTCTGAGCTACGGTGAGCCAGTTCACCGCAGAAATAGTTTTCAAAGACACAAGCTGAGCACTCAGTGTGTATGTGATGAAAGGACTACAGACCAACAGCCTCCTTACCCACAGCATGGCAGTAGTGGGCCTAGTGAGGAAGGTGGAAGAACTCGATGGAATATTTCATGATATTGGACTTTCGAATGGAGATCCAGTACAGATAATCCTAAAACACAATACTGCACCATAGAGCATACATACCCCTCGCAAGGTTCCTCTCCACTTACTTTATAGAGTGGAAACTGAGTTAAACAGAATTAAATAGATTGGCATAACAGAGAAAAATCTCCGAGCCAACAAAATGGTGTGCCCCATCAGCTCACAAGGCTGCCTAGGCTCCTCCAAACTTTCCCTACCAGGCACATTGCCACTCCCAACAGATAAGCTGCTGCTTTTTTCACTACACTGAGCTACTTCCAGCAAATCACAGTTACCCATTTCAGGTTCACTTTTACAAGCTGTACTAGCCACCAATCCATCACCCAGGGTTATTGGATTTTTCATAACTCATTCATCCCCCAGACGACGGGTGCACTGGTGGTGATACTGGAAGACTGAAGTGTCTAAGGAAATTGCTTGTGTAACTTGTGGTTAGCCAGTGGGGTAAGCCAAGGTCCTTTTTGTCTGGCTGGTTGGTTTGCCTTAGAGGTGGAAAACCCCAGCCTAGAGCTGTAACTGCCCTGTTTAGCAATTGGTCCTGAGTTGGCACTCTCAGTTGGGTCCCGCCAGAACCACAATCGTCACAGTGGCGTAGTGGGCAGGATCACCAGAACCAGATCAATTAAGCTTTGGTCAAACCCCACGCTATCACAAATTGAAAAATTGGGATTGGGAGTTGGTTGGTTAAAGATCAGTGACCATGAGCCAGCAAAAGCGTCAGCAAAAGCAATGAACCTGCAAGCCCTGATGGACAGCCTGCAGTTTGAACATGAGCCAAAAACTGGCAGAAATTCGAATGAAAGAGAAAAGCAAGCCTTGGCCAGCTGGAGGAAGAGAGCTATGAGAAAAGAAAGAGCTGCTGGCTGCTGAGGAGAGAGTTCGACAGATGCAACAAGAAACTGCTAGACTTTGGCTCGAAGTCAAAGAGCAAGGAAAACAGCAAAACTGTATCCTCTTGACAATCCAGTTTATAACTATTGTTGATATGTGGTATTACTCTGGGGCAGTTTTCTGCTGTTTAACCAGTTTTGCTATGGCCAGGGAGAGGGGATTCTAACCTGGTGGGTATAGCTGTTTGTCTGTTCAAGAAAGCAGTATGTCTGTGAATGGAGTTCTAAAATGTCTGTCTGATGTCTCAGAAGTGAATCTGGAGTTAAATCAAAAGCAAAAAGATCTCGTTGGGGACGAAAATATTCTCAGGAGCAGATTCAAGTAAATGGTCAGGTGGAAGCCCTAACTGAGGAGGAAAGGGTAATTTGTGATACAGTAAAAAAAAAAGAAAAAAAATAAACAAAAAATAAAAATAAAAAAATATAATAACAAAAAAAATAAAAAAAATACCCCAACCTTCTGTTTTACTGGCTGGATAAAAGTCACTGTGGGTCCCAGGAAGAGGGGTGCAGGGCCAGACTCCGTGACACAACCCATGTTCTATATGGTCCCAGTTTACATCAGTAACGTCACACAGGCTCCTAGCAGAGGAAGGAGCACCAGCACCAGCACCCTGGACAGAGCAGTTCTACTAGCAGTGAGGGCGTGGGGGAGCTAAAGGTGGCTCTGGGTTGGGTGCGGGAATTTGCAGACTGATGCCCTGAGGGAAGGGCAAAGAGGGTGCTGGGGGCAGTGGGGAAATGGCCCAGGGAAAGGTACTGAGAGCTTGGAGGGGATGCAGCAAGTGGCTGCCATCTAGAGGGTCCCTGGGCTGAGACTTGGAGTAGTGGGTGGGTGGGCCCACTCCGCCCCGCCCCGCCCCACCGCTCCTCGCTCCCAATGTGCCCCCCCTCCACTGCGGATTGCCACTGAGGAAGTGTCCAGACAATTGGCTGCAGTAGCCACTGAGGGAACTGGCTCGACTTCAGCAGACTGCAGTTCCCCCGGAAGGAGGGAGAACAGAGCATGACATGGCCAGAGGGCTGTGTCATGAAGAGGATGCCACGCTCCTGGGAGTGATGTGGGTCCTGAAGCAGAAGTGACAGTCATGAGATACCACCAGATGCGCATGCACCGACTAGCAGAGCTAATCGCCAGGATAGCCAGCAGGAGGCGCTGCAGTGGTGAGTGAACTCTGTGTCACCCTCATCAATGGAAAACACCTGGATCAAGCACTGCTGAGATGCCAGTGTCTCTTGCTAAGATTAATACAATGTAACCCAATTGCTGAATATGTTCCTGGGAAAAATCGGTTAGTAGCAGACACTCTATGACAGAGCCAGCATTGCACTCAACTATCCGAGCTCACAGATCCTGTAAAGGCATATGTGGATGCTGTGCGCACATATAGACCAGCATCAGAATTGAGGCTACACCTGCTCAAAAAAGCAACCTCAGCAGACATGCAACTTCAGGCAGTTCTAAGTTCCATTAGGGCCAACTGGCCCAAGTATCTAAAGGACAACAAGGAAATGACAAAACACTACTTTGTGGTACATGGACATTTAAAATGAGTCAAATAGACTCATGAATAAAAGCAACTGCATTGTAATTCCTGCAAAATGAGAGAAGAAATCCTAAACCTCACCTAGGAAGGTCATCAAGAACTAACTAAACATCAAACGCCATGAATGGGCCATCCAGTTAGTGTAGGCGCCGGGCATCAGCAAGGACATAAAGATAGTGTATTGGCATGTGAACACTGCGGAACTAACAGACCAACACAACACCCCTGCCAGACAGATCTTGGAAGAGACTAGCTGCAGATTTATGCCAAAGGACAGCATTATCTTATTGTCATGGACAGTTTTTTCAGGTATAAGGAAATAATGTACTTGAAAGACATAACATGTTGTAGTGTTATCGAGAAACTAAAGTGCACTTTTGCTCATTTTCATATTCCAAAACAACTAGTGATGGATGTGTAAAAGCAGCAGAGAATCCTGTGGCACCTTATAGACTAACAGACGTTTTGGAGCATGAGCTTTTGTGGGTGAATACCCACTTCGTCAGATGCATCTCCATGCTCCAAAACGTCTGTTAGTCTATAAGGTGCCACAGGATTCTCTGCTGCTTTTACAGATCCAGACTAACACGGCTACCCCTCTGATACAGTGATGGATGACGGACCCCATCTCATGGCAGCAGAATTTGAGTCATTCTGTAGGAAATATGACTTTGATCTTATTACTAGCAGCCCACATTACTCCCAAGCAAATGGAGATGCTGAGAGAGCTGGACAGGCAGCCAAGAAAATCCTGCAGGAGGAAGATCCATTCCTTGCTCTTCCAAGATACAGATCAACACCAATGGCAGCTCCGGGAGACAGGCCCACACAGCTCCTGATGGGAAGACAACTCAGAGCAACAGGTTGGAACAATCTCCAGCATGGCCAGACGTGGAGAGAGCAGCCCAACTGGATCAAAAAGCTAAAGAGCTTATGGGCAGCTTTATAACAGACATCAGTGAGAGAACTGCCGGGTCTAGCAGTGCACCTGGAGACCACATTCTTGGCAAACTTGATGGAGGAAAAAAAATTGACAACTCCAGCTCTTGTAAAGGAAAAGAATTAATCGCCCAGATCACGGATGATCCAGACTGACTGGGGAGAGTTCAACAGAAACCATTAACATCTACCGTTTGTTCCTTGGAAAGCGCCATCAATGGAGCAACTCTACAAATGGTGGGTGCAGATTCCAAACCTACCACAGCCAGTCGGCGACACTAACTGACAGGCAGGTGACCAAGTTGTTACACATTCAGGTCACGTAATTAGAAAACCAGTCCGCGACTTGGACACTTATCCGAGTGATACCGCACTTCAGAGACAGCGCACCACTGTCAATCCTGGATGTGGTGGGAATGCAGAACTGCAAGGGGGAGAGGTACTGTCCCTTACTGTTCAGTTGTAATGCACCTTTCTCAAGCTGCCCTCAGGCACTCAGGGCAGCACGTGAGAGGGGCTCATGAGTAGCACTGCAGCTGTGTTGTGCTAAGAGGGAAGCTCTGGAGCCAGGCCATACCTGGTGCAGAAGCGTGGCAGTAACGGAGGAGGGGAGGCTTGTAGGGCATTGTGGAGAGAATTGGGGCTGGCCCCAGAACCTCATGGGACCAGGCCAAGGGCTGCTGCTGCCCCCACCTCTTGGTTCATCTGCATTTCAAGCCAGGCCCCATTCCCAACCTGATTCAGGCCCCCAGCCACCTGGCCCCATCCCAGCTCTTAGCCTCTGGCCCCAGGGCGATCCCAGTTCCTGGCCTCCCACCACTTTGCTGATCCCAGCACTGCCCCCCTTGCTGACTATGAGCCAGACTCTGCCCCCTTTTGCCTAGGCCCTTGTGATGTTATAAGTGTAATGTAATATCTCATTGAAAGATGACAGGGCCAGAAAGAGTTAATTAACTGACCTGACCCATGGGTGAACCTTAAGGACTGGTTAGCAAGATATGTAAATGAACAGAGCTTTGAAATGCAGGTCTGCATTGTTAGAGGTAGAAGGGTAGATGTTTGCTCAGGTCTTGGGATGTCAGCAAACAAGTCTTGTCTATTGCTATAGTTTTAATTCACCCAGCGGCAGTCTGGGTCTTCCCCCGAAGACTTGGAGCACCGCCTGGTGAGTACAAGCGCTGCAGTGGGTGGCGCGTTTTTTTTATGTCCGCTCCCCTGCTTTGCCCCAGGCTCCCTGAATCCTCTGGGTGGCCCTGCCCGGCCCTGCTGCCCGGGGCATCGGGGGAGCGACAGGGCGAGATGGAGACGAGGGCCCGGCCCTACTGCCCGGGGCGTCGGGGGAGCGATGGAACGGGATGGGACGGTAACGAGGGCCCAGCCCTGTGCCCGGGGCATCAGGGGAGCGACGGGACGGGGACAAGGGCCCATCCCTGCTGCCCGGGGCCTCTGAGGAGCGACGGGACAGGATGGGGTGGGGATGAGGGCCCGGCCCTGCTGCCCGGGGCGTCTGGGGAGCGACGGGACGGGGACAAGGGCCCGGCCCTGCTGCCCGGGGCGTCGGGGGAGCGATGGGACAGGACGGGGACGAGGGCCCAGCCCTGCTGCCTGGGGAGTCGGGGGAGCAACGGGACGGGACGGGGACGAGGGCCCGACCCTGCTGCCCAGGGTGTCGGGGGAGCAATGGGATGGGACAGGGACGAGGGCCCGGCCCTGCTGCCCGGGGAGTCGGAGGAGCGACGGGACAGGACGGGACGGGAACGAGGGCCCGGCCCTGCTGCCCGGGGCGTCAGGGGAGCGACGGGATGGGACGGGGACGAGGATGAGGGCCCGGCCCTGCTGCCCGGGCTGTCGGGGGAGTGACGGGACAGGACGGGGACGAGGATGAGGGCCCGGCCCTGCTGCCCGGGGCGTTGGGGAAGCGACGGGACGGGACGGGACGGGGATGAGGGCCCAGCCCTGCTGTCTGGAGCGTCGCAGGAGTGACGGGACGGGATGGGACGGGGACGAGGGCCCGGCCCTGCTGCCCGGGGCGTTGGGGAAGCGACGGGACGGGACGGGACGGGGATGAGGGCCCAGCCCTGCTGTCTGGAGCGTCGCAGGAGTGACGGGACGGGATGGGACGGGGACGAGGGCCCGGCCCTGCTGCCCGGGGCGTTGGGGAAGCGACGGGACGGGACGGGACGGGGATGAGGGCCCAGCCCTGCTGTCTGGAGCGTCGCAGGAGTGACGGGACGGGATGGGACGGGGACGAGGGCCCGGCCCTGCTGCCCGGGGCGTTGGGGAAGCGACGGGACGGGACGGGACGGGGATGAGGGCCCAGCCCTGCTGTCTGGAGCGTCGCAGGAGTGACGGGACGGGATGGGACGGGGACGAGGGCCCGGCCCTGCTGCCCGGGGCGTTGGGGAAGCGACGGGACGGGACGGGACGGGGATGAGGGCCCAGCCCTGCTGTCTGGAGCGTCGCAGGAGTGACGGGACGGGATGGGACGGGGACGAGGGCCCGGCCCTGCTGCCCGGGGCGTTGGGGAAGCGACGGGACGGGACGGGACGGGGATGAGGGCCCAGCCCTGCTGTCTGGAGCGTCGCAGGAGTGACGGGACGGGATGGGACGGGGACGAGGGCCCGGCCCTGCTGCCCGGGGCGTTGGGGAAGCGACGGGACGGGACGGGACGGGGATGAGGGCCCAGCCCTGCTGTCTGGAGCGTCGCAGGAGTGACGGGACGGGATGGGACGGGGACGAGGGCCCGGCCCTGCTGCCCGGGGCGTTGGGGAAGCGACGGGACGGGACGGGACGGGGATGAGGGCCCAGCCCTGCTGTCTGGAGCGTCGCAGGAGTGACGGGACGGGATGGGACGGGGACGAGGGCCCGGCCCTGCTGCCCGGGGCGTTGGGGAAGCGACGGGACGGGACGGGACGGGGATGAGGGCCCAGCCCTGCTGTCTGGAGCGTCGCAGGAGTGACGGGACGGGATGGGACGGGGACGAGGGCCCGGCCCTGCTGCCCGGGGCGTTGGGGAAGCGACGGGACGGGACGGGACGGGGATGAGGGCCCAGCCCTGCTGTCTGGAGCGTCGCAGGAGTGACGGGACGGGATGGGACGGGGACGAGGGCCCGGCCCTGCTGCCCGGGGCGTTGGGGAAGCGACGGGACGGGACGGGACGGGGATGAGGGCCCAGCCCTGCTGTCTGGAGCGTCGCAGGAGTGACGGGACGGGATGGGACGGGGACGAGGGCCCGGCCCTGCTGCCCGGGGCGTTGGGGAAGCGACGGGACGGGACGGGACGGGGATGAGGGCCCAGCCCTGCTGTCTGGAGCGTCGCGGGAGTGACGGGACGGGATGGGACGGGGACGAGGGCCCGGCCCTGCTGCCCGGGGCGTCGGGGAAGCGACGGGACGGGACGGGACGGGGACGAGGGCCCAGCCCTGCTGCCCGGGGCGTCGGGGGAGCCATGTGATACTGGCTGTGAGGGGCTCGGATGCTGCAGGGAGGGGCTCTGACAGTGCCGTACCTTAGAGAGATCCAGTCTCTCCAGGTTCTCATCACTTGAGTAGCCCCCTGCCCATCAGCAGGAGCCGTGGCTTTGTCCTGCGTTCGTGGATCTCCTTTCCTCGAGTGCAGGGGCCTCGGCCAGGGCCAGCCACCACCTCTGAGTGGCCAGGCCCCGTCTGCTGCGGGAGCGGCGGTGCTGGGGTTCAGAGCTGGGCCCCGGGGCATGCAGCCCAGGGCCCTAGGGTGGTGGGGCTGGCCTTGCTGTGGCGGGGGGCTGTGCTGCAGGGAGGGAGGCTCCTCTGCAAACCCCAGTTCTAGCTGCGGTTTGGTTTCCATAGTGACACTTCCTGCGGTAGCGAAAAGAGGTAGTGAGCAGCCCTGTGAGCCTGGCAGTGAGTGTGCCGTGCCGCTCCTCTCGCCGGGGACGCCCGCAGCCTGCTGGCCTGCACGGGACCTGCCCGCCGAGCCGATGCTCCCTGCCCGCACAGCCCCCCGCTGAGGCATGCCTGGGAAAGCAAAGCACCTGGGCGTTCAAAGCGGCCACATGGTGAGTGCCCGGCCTGCTTGTGGCGAGTGGGTGGGAGCAGCGTTCGCCTGCTCTGGAGGTACGACCGAGCCACACCCAGCCCTTGTGGTTTTTGGCTTGCCCAGCCAGCAAGGCTCCCCCAGTGACACGGGGGCTGCACCCTCTCTACTGGCAGATCTACTCCTGGGTGGAGGCTGCCGGTGCTGCGTCACTAGGAGGCCCCAGCCCCAGGGTTCTGCCCCCACCCTGGACCGCTCTGCTTCAGAGGGAGGGACCCTGCCCCTTGGGGGGAAGCTGTCTCAGGCTCCCCTGCCCTCAAGATGGCTCGGTGCAGCCCATCCTCCCTCCCACACATCACTCTGCCTGCCTTCAGAGGGCACTGAGACAGTCAGGGCCTAGGTCTGCCCGTGGGTCAGCTGTGGGGGCTGCTGAGACCTGTGAAGTCTGTGCCAGATGCTGGGGGCCTTCCAGAGACGCCAGCAGCTCAGAGCCTCCTGCTCCAGGTGGATGCAGCATTGTCAGTCTGAGCTGGGTGCCGATGAGCCTGTTGCACAGTTCGGCATGTTGGGTAGGGACTAGGCCATGCAGGCTAGGGCTGTGCCCTGGCAACGCCGGGTGTGTGCGGAACCCAGGGCTAAAATTATGGAGGGGTGGGAGGACTCTGTGGGTTGGGAGTGAGGGGCATTAGCACAGCTGGGGGGGCATGGAATAATAGGGGTGGGGGTGGCTGGGTTGGGATCACAATGCACCAGCAGAATCTGGGGTGGGGAGCCCAGGAGGGGTGGTAGGGAGGCAGTGGCAGAGCTGGGTGGGGAGCCTGGGGTGGGGGTAGCAAGGGGGCACTGGCAGAACTGGGTGGGGATCCCGGGGTGGGGGTAGCAGTGGGGCAGTGGCAGAGCTGGGTGGGGAGCCCGGGGTGGAGGTAGCAGGGGGGAGAGTGGCAGAGCTGGGTGGGGAGCCCAGGAGGGGTAGCAGGTGGACAGTGGCAGAACTGGGTGGGGAGCCCAGGGTGGAGGTAGCAGGAGAGCAGTGGCAGAGTTGGGTGGCGAGCCCAGGATGGAGGTAGAAGGGGGGCAGTGGCAGAGATGGGTGGGGATCTCAGGGTGAGGGTAGCAGGGGAACAGTGGCAGAGCTGGGTGGGGAGCCCGGGGTGGGATTGGCAAGTGGACAGTGGCAGAGCTGGGTGGGAGCCCGGGGTGGGTTGGCAAGTGGACAGTGGCAGAGCTGGGTGGGAGCCCGGGGTGGGTTGGCAAGTGGACAGTGGCAGAGCTGGGTGCGGAGCCCGAGGTGGGGATAGCAAGGGGGCAGTGGCAGAGCTGGGTGGGGATTCTGGGGTGGGGTTGGCAGGTGGACAGTGGCAGAGCTGGGGGAGAATTTTCAGGTCTGGGCCCTGATGTTGGTTCCCTGATTTCTGGAGATGCTGGCTGGCTCTGCCTCCTGGAGAGTCCAACCTTCCAGCATCAGGGCAGCTGACATCCCATCACAGGCAGCCTCACACGCTGTGCAAAGCCCTGGGTGTCTCTGCTCCTCAGCACCCAGGAGGGGAGCACTTCTCTGTCACTGCTGGGATGTGAGCCCTGCTTAGGGAGGGATGCCTGGCTGCCGTGTCCCCAGAGCTAGGAGCCCAAGGGTGCCCCAGGGCTGGCAGGGCTGTAACTGGGCCTGGCCTGTTGGGGGCAGCATCCCCTGACATTAGCCAGGAGAGAGCACACTGCACCGCCTGCGCCCTGCTCTGTGCCATGAGCCCCCAGCTGGGAGTTCTTTGGCGAGGGGAGGTCTGCCTAGCTACATGGCTGGGTGCTGCCGCTCAGAAATGCCCACACTAAGGGATCTGGGTCTCCCCGAGCCCCAGACCTGGGAAATGGCCTGCAATTGTTAGTGTGCTGGAGGCTGTGGCTTCCTCTCCCTTTTCCTGCCCTCCCTCCTCTTCCTGTGCCCTGGAGGCTGCTACACTTCTCCCCAGGCAGCTGCAGTGTCACAGATGATAGCATCAGCCCTTTCTCAATCACCTCGCTGTGCTGAGCGAGGAGGGCAGGTCAGAGTGTGCCCAGCGTGCCAGCTGACTCCCGCCCCAGCCCTGCAGGAGCCCGGCTGCATGCGAGCACCAAATGGCTCCTGGCTACTGCACAGACGAAGCACCCTGGCGGGGAGACACCTGGCAGCCGGTGTCCTTGCACTCTCCTTGGCTGACTCATCCCTCGCACCAGGGGCTGCCTGGGCTGGCCTCCCTGCTCCCCATAGCTGCAAGGTGCAGGGCCCAGGATCCTGGCTGACCTCTCCTCCTCCTGTCCTTGCAGGGCCTGGCTGTGTCAGATGGAGGTGAGTCAGACGCTGCCTGGGAGATGCGCGGGTGGTGTTAGGAGGAGCCCAAGAGCAGTAACCAGCTTAGCTCAATGCCCAGCCCTAGTGGGACGGGACCAGGAGCCCTTAGGGCGGCTCAGCTGGATGGTACAGAGCCCCTGCCTGGCCTACACAGCACCCAGAGCCATGGGACTCCCCGTGGGGGGCAGAGTTCCCTCCTATCCTTCCCCATTCACATCCCCCAGGACAGGGCTGGATGCACAGGCACTAGCCTGGCTGATGCCCGGCCCCCTGCCCTGTGCCAGCTTGGCTCCCTCTGGACCCCTGGGCTGTTGGCAAAGGCTGGTGCCCCTCTCCTGACAGGGAGACTCGCCCGTTCCTGAGCCCAAGGGCCCAGGCCCACTGCAGGTTGTGCACCCCTCTCCGAGCTGTCCCAGGCTCTCTGCAGCTGCCGTACTCCTGCTCAGGTCACGTTTGGAAGAGTCTCTCGCCCAGCGTGTCAGAGGGGTCCTGTGTGGCCTGTGTGCCCTAGGTCTGGTGGCTCTGCTCTGGAGTGCCTGGCTTCAGGGCTCCCGGGTCTGCCCTGCTTTGACAGCGCCTCTCACACCATCCCCTCCAGGTGGGCAGGGAGCAGGACTGGCTCCAGGGAGTGGGGCAGGGCCTGACCTCTCTATCTGCATCTCAGAGTTAAACAGCTCCGGGGCCCGGGGCAGTAGCCACAGTGTGCACAGCCTGCCTGGTGCCCAGAGCGCAGGCTACACTGCGCAGCTGCCTGTGGCCAGCTGGGCTGAGTCCTTCGAGACACTGCTGCAGGACCGGGTGGCCGTCACCTACTTCACCGTGAGTGCCAGGGTGTGTCAGACCCTGCCGGGCCCAGCCCACTCCACTCACTGCCCTCAGCCCTCAGTTCCCCCCATTCTCCAGCTGCTTACTGTGCAGGGACTCCAGGCAGCGGGGGGCAGAGGGTGGGGGTTGCGCTGGTAACCCTGGTGGAGGATGGGCTGCCGCCCGGGCGGGAGCTGGGCTGGCCCCTTGGGCTGGGATTGGGCTGGCCCCCTGAGCGGGGGCTGGTCTGGTCCCTGGGCAGGAGTTGGGCTGGCTCCCCGGGCGGGGGCTGGGCTGCCCCCTGGGTGGAGGTTGGGCTGGTCCCCTGGGCGGAGGCTGAGCTGGTCCCTGGGCAAGGGTTGGGCTGGCTCCCCGGGTGGGGGTTGGGCTGGCACCCCGGGCGTGGGCTGGGCTGGGCTGGTACCCTGGGTGGAGGCTGGGCTGCTCCCTGGGTGGGGGTTGGGCTGGTACTCCGGGCAGGGTAGTGGCACTGGTGAGGCTGATGCCACCGTGCTCCTCTCCTGCTCCCCAGGAGTTTTTGAAGAAGGAGTTTAGCGCTGAGAACGTTTACTTCTGGCAGGCGTGTGAGCGATTCCAGCAGATCCCAGCCAGGAACACGCAGCAGGTACCGGGCCCAAAGGGGGCAGCGGGTTGGCCCCCACTCCTGACAATGGGAGCATAGCTAGCCAGGCACACACTGAGGCTCAGACCTGGGCTGCCCCCCACAGAGAAGCACATGCCAGGGCATCTGAAGGGACCAGGGTGTCAGCTGAAGCTCAGTGGAGACCCTGCTCAGAGGGGAGCTGCAGCCAATAGCTAACGGGTGAGGGGATGGAGAATAGCATGGAGTGCCCTTGGCTATTGTGTGCTGCGCCAGTCGCCCCGGGGGCCATGCAAAACTGACGGGCTCTAAGAGAAGGATATTGCCAATGATCAAGGGCTGGAGAGACAGAGCAGACGGGGATTGTTCCCTTAGCAAGACGAGGAAATGGGGCATGGTCTAGAGATGGAACCTTGGGACCGTCTGTCTGGCACACAAGAACAAGGGGAAGTAGGTAATTAATCCTCCGCCCCAGTGTACATAGCCAGTGGAACTCATTGACACAGGATGTCAGTGTGGCCAAGAACTAGTCAGAGCCTGAGAGGAGCTGGCCATGTGAATGGATAACGGGGTATGCAGAGCTATAACAGTGCAGATGGCATTTGGAAGGGCTAAAACCTCCTGCCTTGGGGCTTCAGCCAATCTCTGGCTGGTAGGGGTCAGGAGCAGGGCTCCTATACTCTCCTCGAAGCATCTGGTGCTGGGCGCTGAGGCAAGGGCTACTGGGCTGGAGGGCCCATGGGACTGGCCCAGCCTAGCCGTTCCTGGGTTCCCAAGGGGTTGGCGCAAGGTGGTGCCTGCACTTGGAGACTGGCTGGTGACCATGCTCTGCATGTGTTCCCACGCACACTGGCAAGGGGCTCGGCCTCCCCTGTGATAACTCTGTCTCCACAGCTGGCCCAGGAGGCCCGGCGGATCTATGAGGAGTTCCTGTCCAGCCACGCGGTCAGCCCCGTTAACATCGACCGGCAGGCCTGGATCGGGGAAGAAATGCTGGCCACGCCCACCCCAGACATGTTCCGAGTCCAGCAGCTCCAGGTGAGCATTGTCCCTGCCCATCCCCCCGGCCAGGGGCGAAGGGCCATGGAGCCATCCCCCACGGCTCAGGATGGACAAGCTGGGGATGTATACCCTCCCCCAACTCTCAGCTGGAAGTAGGAGGTGGGAATCCAGAGTTCCTGATTCTGGGACTTGTCCCTCTGCTTCTGAGAGTCAGGTCTGTCTCTAGGGGCCTTTCACGGAGGGTGAG
Source organism: Chelonoidis abingdonii (assembly GCF_003597395.2). NCBI lineage: Eukaryota > Metazoa > Chordata > Testudines > Testudinidae > Chelonoidis > Chelonoidis abingdonii. The sequence continues at coordinate 111,413,461 of NC_133775.1, read as the reverse complement.
GGAGTCCGGGCCTGCACCCCTCTTCCTGGGACTCACAGTGACTCTCAGCCAGCCAGTAAAACAGAAGGTTTGTTGGACAACAGGAATGCAGGTTACAGCAGAGCTTGTAGGCACAGCCAGGACCCCTCAATCATGTCCTTCTGGGGGTTCAGGGTGTTTGGATCCCAGCTTTGGATTGCCTGAATTCCAACCACCCAGCCCAAAACCGAAACTAAAAACTAACTCCCCTCCAGCCGGCCCCTTCCTTTGTCTCTCCTTTGTCTGGGTTCCTGGGCAAAGGTGCTGACCCCCTCCCCCCCACCTGGCTCAGGTTACAGGCCTAGGTCCAGTCCCTCACCTAAAGTCCTCCCCGGCTCTCCCATCCCCCACACAGACAGTCCCTACTGCGTCACATCTCTCCCCCCTTCGAGACTGAACTGAGCGGGGTCACTCTGCCCAGAGACCTGGGGAAGTTCAGGGCCCCCTCTCCGGGACAACGCGTCCGCTATCAGGTTGGCACTTCCCTTCACATGGACCACGTCCATGTCATAGTCCTGCAGGAGCAGGCTCCACCTCAGGAGCTTGGCGTTGGCTCCTTTCATCTGGTGCAGCCAGGTCAGGGGAGAGTGGTCGGTGTACACGGTGAAGTGTCGCCCAAGAGATATGGCTCTAGCTTCTTAAGGGCCCACACCATGGCCAGGCATTCCTTCTCGATGGCCGCATAGTTTTGCTCCCGGGTAGCAACTTCTTGCTCAGGTACACGAATGGGGTGTCTCTCCCCCTTTTCATCCTCCTGCATTAACACCGCCCCCAGTCCCGTGTCTGAGGCGTCGGTGAACACCATAAAGGGTTTGTCAAAATCTGGGTTTGCCAGAACTGGGCCACTAACCAGAGCCTCCTTCAGCGCCCGGAAAGCCTCCTGGCACTGCTCGGTCCAGATCACCTTGTCTGGCTTCCCCTTCTTGCACAGCTCAGTGATGGGGGGCCGGCTATGGCACTAAAGTGGGGCACGAACCTTCGATAGTACCCCGCCATCCCAATAAAGGCCTGGACCTGCTTTTTGGTTGGGGAGCAGGCCAGTCTCTGATCACCTCCACCTTGGCTGGTTCCGGCTTCAGGCAGCCGCTCCCACCGCGATGGCCCGATGGCCCAAATCAATATGAGGAATAAGATACTTCAGCCTTCATCCCCACCTTGCACTTCTCAGCCTTCCAGGACGGTTAGCTTCAGTTTACGGCAGCCTCCCACAGATTCGGTCCAAAGACTGTTTAACCTGGGAGCACGATGGCTTGCACTGCAGTTCTCCTTGGTTTCAACCTGGCTAGAACAGGGCATCCAATCCCTGGATTGAACTAACCTCGTTATCCTAGGTTTAGCTGGCTAGCAAGACGGCCCCTGAGAGTTCCACTACATTCATCTGGACACAGTCAATAACTCATGCTCAAACTAGGCTGGCAAAGGTGGTGCCACAGGATTTCTCTCCATCCCCTCAGTAGCTGATCCACCCGGAGGCGCTGGAAGGTGGCCGCGCGATCCCTTGAGGCCAAGGGCAGGGTCAGAAACTCAGAGAGCCCCAGAGGGTGATAAAGGCCGATTTCAGCCTGGCATCTGCGTCCAGCGGCACTTGCCAGTAGCCCTTGGAGATCCATGGTGGTGAGGTACCGAGCACCTCCCAGCTTGTCTAGGAGCTCGTCAGGCCTGGGCATGGGTAGGCATCAGATACGGTGATGGCATTGAGCTTTCGATAGTCCACACAGAACCGGATTGACCCATCCTTCTTGGGGACCAGCACCACTGGCGAGGCCCAAGGGCTGGAAGACTGCTGGATCACCCCCAAAGCCAGCATGTCCCTGACCTCTCTTTCCAGATCCTGGGCAGTTTTACCAGTGACCCGAAAAGGGGAGCATCTTATAGGGGGATGTGACCCGGTCTCCACCCTGTGACAGTCAAATTAGTGCGTCCAGGCTGGTTGGAAAACAGCTGTCGGTACAGATGCAGCACCCCTCTGATCTCAGCGTGCTGGGCCAGGGTCAGCTGATCAGAGAGGGAATCGCCTCCAGGGGGGAACCAGCTTTTGTCCCAGGGAATAGATCCACTAAAGGGTCATCTCCCTGCCCCTCCCAGTGTCCACACACGGCCAACACCACATTTCCCCCTGTCATAGTATGGTTTCATCATGTTCACATGGTACACCCGACGGTGATGTGCCCGTTTGACAGCTCCACCACATAGTTTACCTCATTTAGTTGCTTGATAACCTTGAAGGGCCCTTCCCAGGCGGCCTGGAGTTTGTTTTTCCTCACGGGGATGAGAACCATCACCTGATCCCCGGTGGCAAAGGCACGGGCCCGGGCCGTGCGGTCATACCAGACCTTCTGCTTCCTCTGGGCTCGGGCCAGATTCTCCCTGGCCAGGCCCATGAGCTCGGCCAGTCTTTCCCGGAAGGTCAGGACATACTCCACCACTGACTCTCCCTCGGAGTGGCCTTCCCCTCCCATTCATCTCTCATCAGGTCCAGGGGCCCCCTTACCCGCCTTCCATATAACAGTTCGAAAGGCGAAAACCCGGTAGATTCCTGGGGACCTCCCTGTACGCGAACAGCAGTGAGGTAAGTACTTTGTCCCAGTCCTGCGGGTGCTGGTTCATAAATGTTTTTAGCATCATCTTCAGCGTCCCGTTGAACCTTTCCACCAGCCCGTTGGACTGGGGGTGATACGCTGAGGCCCAGTTGTGCTGGACCCCACATTTCTGCCATAAGGACCGGAGCAGGGTCGACATGAAGTTGGACCCCTGGTCCGTTAAGACCTCCTTGGGGAACCCACCCGGCTGAAAATTGTCAGCAGCGCATCTGCCACTGTGTCTGCTTCGATAGAGGACAAGGCCACCGCCTCGGGGTAGCGAGTGGCAAAATCTACCACCACCAGATGTATTTCTTCCCGACCGGGTCGTCTTGCTGAGAGGTCCCACTATGTCCATGGCCACCTTCTGGAAAGGTTCTTCTATGATGGGTAAAGGCCTCAAAACCGCTTCCCCTTGTCCCAGGCCTTCCCCACCCTCTGGCAGGGGTCACAGGATTGGCAGTACTGTCGGACATGGGTAAAGACCCCAGGCCAGTAAAAGTTCTGTAGCAGCCTCTGCCTGGTGCGCCGGATTCCCTGGTGCCCTGCGAGAGGGATGTCATGGCCAGGTACAGTAGCTTGTGGCAAAACTTCTGGGGAACCACCAGCTGCCTCCTGATCCCCATGACTCTACCTCCCCTGGGGGAGCCCATTCTCGGTACAGGAACCCCTTCTCCCACAGGAACCTCTCCTTGCAACCTCTCCTCAGGGTCTGTTCCGCACTAAGGTCAGCCCGGTCCCTGGGCTTCCGCAAGGAGGGATCTTTCTGCAACTCGGCCTGTAACTCAGCAGCTGGGACAGGGAAGGGGACCTGCTCTCTCTTGCTAGCTGGGTCTGAGGCCGCATCCTCTCTGAGCCGTGTCCCTGGGCGTTCCCTCCCCACCAGGTTAGGGTCCTGCGCCTCAGGCAGAGTACCTTCCCCGTTGTCAGGGCGCAGTGCCTCTCGCCGACTCTGACTACGAGTCACGACCAGGGCACCCCGGGCGTTACTTGGCCAGTCCTTGAGGTCCCCTCCCATTAACACCTCCGTGGGCAAATGTGGGTGTACCCCCACGTCCTTGGGGCCCTCCTTGGCCCCCCACTTCAAGTGTACCCTCGCCACAGGCACCTTGAATGGGGTCCCGCCCACGGCTATCAGGGTCAGGTAGGTGTCGGGCACCATCCGATCTGAGCCTACCACCTCGGGTCGGGCAAGCGTCACCTCTGCACCTGTGTCCCAGTACCCAGTGACCTTCCTCCCATCTACCTCCAGGGAAACAAGGCACTCTTTCCGGAGGGGCAGCCCTGCGGCCACCCTGTAAACCAAAAACTCGGAGCCTGGAGCATCCAGCCCCCCGGAGGAGCTGACCTGGGGGTCTTTTCCCTCCTTCACAGGTGGTACGCTGCCAGCCCCGCTTTCCTGGGAATGTTGCCCCTCATCCGACTGGGTCTTTACCCAGTCAACCCTCTGCGAGTTGGGTCTGCTTGGTCTGTCCCTGAGCTTGGGGCACTGGTCCCGTATGTGGCCTCGTTGGCCACAGTGACAGCAGCCCATGTCTCGTGGGTCCCCTCGAGTGGGTTGGATGGACCTGACGCTGGATGTTCTCCTTTGGTGGGGCTTCTCCATAGGCCCCCACTGGGAGGTCCCATGGTGACTCTCTCTCTGCGTTGAGGCAGGCCTGCTCCTTCAAGATTCCTCCCTGCCATCCCCTGCCCGACTGTCCACAAATTGGTCGGCCAGCTGGCCTGCGTGTTGCGGGTTCTCGGGCTTCTGGTCCATCAACCACAGCCTCAGGTCGGATGGGCACTGCTCGTACAGTTGCTCCAGTATGAACAGGTCAAGCAGGTCCTCTTTAGTTTGGGCCTCAGCTGTCCACTTGCGGGCAAACCCCTGGGCCCGGTTGACCAGTTGTAGGTATGTGACCTCACAGGTTTTACGCTGACTCCAGAACCTTTTCCAATACGTCTCAGGAGTCAGCCCAAACTCGCGGAGCAGGGCCTGTTTGAACAGCTCATAGTCAGTCCCCTGTCTCTGCCCCTTTCATTCGGCTGTACACCTCCACGGCTGTGGAGTCCAGTAAGGGGGTGAGAACTGCGATCCTGTCTGCAGGGCCAACCCCGTGCAGCTCGCAGGCATTCTCAAAGGCCGTCAGGAAGGTATCTATGTCCTCCCCCTCCTTACGCCGGACCAGGAAGTGCTTATCAAAGCTCTTTGTAGGCTTGGGTCCCCCCTCACTCACTGCAGCCGGGGCCTCACTGCTCCTCAGCCGGGCCAGTTCAAGCTCATACTTACGCTGGTTCTCCTTCTCCTCCAGCTCACGCTGGTGCTGGTTCTACTCATGTTTACACTGGTTCTCCCGCTCCTTCAATTCTTGCCTCCGTAACTCGAGCTCTTACAGTCTCAGCTCCCTCTCATGTTCCATCCACATCCGTTCCAGGGACGGGGAGCTCCGCCGGGCCAATCCCCTGCTGGCCGCCGGGGTCAGGGTGCCCTCGGTATTCACTGGGGTTCCCCCAACCCCTCCCCTAGATATAGGTGGGCAGGGTCTCGGGGTGTCCTCAGCAGCAGTCTGGCCCCTCCCAGCCACGTCAGGCCCCGTGGCCCATGCTGCATCCACTGTGCGGCTTCCCTCAGGGACTGAGCTCAGTTCACCCAAGCGATCCTTCTCCTCCAGCTGGGCAATTAGCTGTTCTTTGGTGGACCTCCCAATGCGCAGCCCCCTCTGCTTGTACAGCTCCACCAGGTCTTTCTTAAGGTGCTTAGCATACATCTTCCTGCTGGCCACTCAACGTCCTGTGCTCTCCGCTTCTCACCGCTTCCAGGGAGACCCCTCGTGCACAAGCCCTTTTTAGGTCACCCCCACTCTGCCAGGGTCGAGCTGCAGACTCCTCCGCCCCTGGGACTGCTCCTGCAATCCCCCCGGGGGACCCTGTTACTGCAAAGTCCTTTGCTCTGGTCACACACTTCCAGGGGTTAAATCACCTCCTGAAACC